>NC_092287.1:2680324-2720324 GCF_036320965.1 Panulirus ornatus
GAGAGAGAGAGAGAGAGAGAGAGAGAGAGAGAGAGAGAGAGAGAGAGAGAGAGAGAGAGAGACCGCTGATTGGAGGAGAGCAGATGACGACGGCCCGACGCATTAATCAATTAACACGGGAGATGTAGCCATTAACGACTTCATTAAGTACAACGAAATTACCAGTTGTGGAGGGGAGGGGGATACACGACATACCTAACACTTGAGTACGACGGTACGACCCTCGAGTACGACGGTACGACGACCCTCGAGTACGACGGTACGACGACCCTCGAGTACGACGTACGACCTTCGAGTACGATGGTACGACCCTCGAGTACGACATACGACCTTCGAATACGACGTACGACCTTCGAGTACGACGGTAAGACCCTCGAGTACAACGGTACGACCCTTGAGAACGAGAACGACTGCACGACCCTTGGGTGCCGATAAGCTGGTCTTTATAAACTGACCCAAGTCATTATACCCAAGGGTGATGATCGTACAGTCGTACTGAGGGGGTCGTACCTCGGCTATGGTCATTACGACCGGTTGGTGGTGTGGCGGGTGGGCCAGCTGGGCAGACCTGACACCATCTGGGACGGCCACGTAGAGCGCCATCTGGGGCGGCAGTTTATGGGTGGGGAGCCATCTCCCTACTGGCGGAGGGGAGTGGAGGCAGTTTACATCCGCCTCACGGGGTCAGCGAGGGCAGTTTACAGTGAGTACCATCTGTGTGCTCTACGCGGCAGTTTACATCGATGTCATGGGAAGTCAGGGCAGTTTACACTGACTGTCATCTGCGAGCTGTCTGCAGCAGTTTACGTCCGTGACCATCTGCCAGCTGTCTGCAGCAGCTTACCTACGCGACCATCTGCCAGCTGTCTGCAGCAGTTTACCTTCGTGACCATCTGCCAGCTGTCTGCAGCAGTTTACCTACGCGACCATCTACCAGCTGTCTGCAGCAGTTTACCTACGTCGGCCAGTTTCCCCTCCAATTGTCAAATCCATCAAAGGGGAAAAGGGCAGCCATCGCCCCTGGTGGGGTGAGGCAAGTTTACCTCCCCAGCTGTGTGTGTGGGGTGAGGGGAGGGAGGGGGGGAGTTAAGGAGGGTGGATGGGGTGGGGGAGTTAAGGAGGGTGGATGAGGGTGGGGGGAGTTAAGGAGGGTGGATGAGGGGGGGGGAGTTAAGGAGGGTGGATGAGGGGGTGGGAGTTAAGGAGGGTGGATGGGGTGGGGGGAGTTAAGGAGGGTGGATGGGGTGGGGGGAGTTAAGGAGGGTGGATGGGGTGGGGGGAGTTAAGGAGGGTGGATGGGGTGGGGGGAGTTAAGGAGGGTGGATGGGGTGGGGGGAGATAAGGAGGGTGGATGGGGTGGGGGGAGTTAAGGAGGGTGGATGAGGGGGTGGGAGTTAAGGAGGGTGGATGGGGTGGGGGGAGTTAAGGAGGGTGGATGGGGTGGGGGAGTTAAGGAGGGTGGATGAGGGTGGGGGGGAGTTAAGGAGGGTGGATGAGGTGGGGGGAGTTAAGGAGGGTGGATGAGGGGGTGGGAGTTAAGGAGGGTGGATGGGGTGGGGGGAGTTAAGGAGGGTGGATGGGGTGGGGGAGTTAAGGAGGGTGGATGGGGTGGGGGGAGTTAAGGAGGGTGGATGGGGTGGGGGGAGTTAAGGAGGGTGGATGGGGTGGGGGGAGTTAAGGAGGGTGGATGGGGTGGGGGGAGTTAAGGAGGGTGGATGGGGTGGGGGGAGTTAAGGAGGGTGGATGAGGGGGTGGAATTAAGGAGGGTGGATGAGGGGGTGGGGGGAGTTAAGGAAGGTGGATGGGGTGGGGGGGAGTTAAGGAGGGTGGATGAGGGGTGGAGGTTGTTGTTAGACTAACAATGTTGACGTACGAAGTGACAAGTGAGGGGGATGGGGGGGAAATAAAATATCAAATGAGAATTTTCTTTTCCTGGCGTGTCTTGCGGTAGGGGATAAGGACAGGAAGGTGACAGCCCATACATCCAGCGCTGGCTGCTGGCGAGAGAGAGAGAGAGAGAGAGAGAGAGAGAGAGAGAGAGAGAGAGAGAGAGAGAGAGAGAGAGAGAGAGAGAGAGAGAGCGAGAGAGAGATGCCTCCTCACCCCGCGGCCACATTTGCATAAGGGGCAGCCGTGTGAGAGGAAGACATCGCTAAAATAACCATTTCTACCACACTTCCCAGAGTGAGGGGGGGACTGGCCAGTCTCCCCAGAGATAGGGGACGGGCCAGACTCCCCAATATAAGGGGGGATGGGCCAGATTCCCCAGTGAGAGGGGATGGGTCAGGCGTCTGCTGGGGTGTCTTGGGGCGTCTCTGGGGTATTCCCCCCGAGGGCTGCGAGCCAGAATCCCCTGAGAAATATACGGGGGTGTTCTGAAGGTGTGTAGTGGGGTCTGCACAAGGTAACGTGCTAGTATTACCCCCTGAGAAATATACAGGGATGTTCTGAAGGTGTGTAGTGGGGTCTGCACAAGGTAACGTGCTAGTATTACCCCCTGAGAAATATACGGGGGTGTTCTAAAGGTGTGTCGTGGGGTCTACACAGTGTAACGTGCTGGCATCACCCCCACCCCCCCAACATGAGATATATCTGGGGATGTTACAAGGGCGTCCCGTTACAGAAGCGTCTCTGGGGGTACATCTGGGGTGTTTATGGATACTGTTGTGGGGGCGGATGGGCTGCTGACGGCGTGTTTACACTGCAAACCCCAATTTACACCCTCCCATTCATCCAGCCTGGCCCTAACTTTTACATATCTTTACACATATTTACATTTACATTGCCATTTAACTTAAACCTTCAGATTTTGAGATCTACAGACGTTCTCATTTTCTATATCACATGAATAATTTAACATTAAAACAGGGTTCACAAGGGCGCTCTCTCTCTCTCTCTCTCTCTCTCTCTCTCTCTCTCTCTCTCTCTCTCTCTCTCTCTCTCTCTCTCTCTCTCTCTCTCTCCATGCGCTACATGACGGAAGGGGGTAAGGGAGTGTGTGTTACCAAGGAATCATGACACAGGGAAGGTGAGAGTAAGAGAGAGAGAGAGAGAGAGAGAGAGAGAGAGAGAGAGAGAGAGAGAGAGTAAAGAGGTAAGGTGAGAGGAGAGAGAGAGAGAGAGAGAGAGAGAGAGAGAGAGAGAGAGAGAGAGAGAGAGAGAGAGAGAGAGAGAGTAAAGAGGTAAGGTGAGAGGAGAGAGAGAGAGAGAGAGAGAGAGAGAGAGAGAGAGAGAGAGAGAGAGAGAGTAAAGAGGTAAGGTGAGAGGAGAGAGAGAGAGAGAGAGAGAGAGAGAGAGAGAGAGAGAGAGAGAGAGAGAGAGAGAGAGAGAGAGAGAGAGAGTAAAGAGGTAAGGTGAGAGGAGAGAGAGAGAGAGAGAGAGAGAGAGAGAGAGAGTAAAGAGGTAAGGTGAGAGGAGAGAGAGAGAGAGAGAGAGAGAGAGAGAGAGAGAGAGAGAGAGAGAGAGAGAGAGAGAGAGAGAGAGAGAGGCAAGGTGAGATTAAGAAGCTGTTGTGCTCTCCCATCAGCAGCAGGCCCAGTTCCAGGGTAAGGACGACCACAGGGGTCGTGACCATTCCCTGGGATGGTCGCTGCTGGGCGGGAACGACCCCAAGAATCGTGATGTCGTCTGCTACGACCAGGTCAGGAACGACTATGAACCCCACAGGAGGATGGGGTACTCCACCACAGGAGGATGGAGTACTCCACCACAGGAGGATGGGGTACTCCACCACAGGAGGATGGGGTACTCCACCACAGGAGGATGGGGTACTCCACCACAGGAGGATGGAGTACTCCACCACAGGAGGATGGGGTACTCCACCACAGGAGGATGGTGTACTCCACCACAGGAGGATGGGGTACTCCACCACAGGAGGATGGGGTACTCCACCACAGGAGGATGGGGTACTCCACCACAGGAGGATGGGGGTACTCCACCACAGGAGGATGGGGTACTCCACCACAGGAGGATGGGGTACTCCACCACAGGAGGATGGGGTACTCCACCACAGGAGGATGGGGGTACTCCACCACAGGAGGATGGGGTACTCCACCACAGGAGGATGGAGTACTCCACCACAGGAGGATGGGGTACTCCACCACAGGAGGATGGTGTACTCCACCACAGGAGGATGGGGTACTCCACCACAGGAGGATGGGGTACTCCACCACAGGAGGATGGTGTACTCCACCACAGGAGGATGGGGTACTCCACCACAGGAGGATGGGGTACTCCACCACAGGAGGATGGGGTACTCCACCACAGGAGGATGGGGTACTCCACCACAGGAGGATGGGGTACTCCACCACAGGAGGATGGGGTACTCCACCACAGGAGGATGGGGTACTCCACCACAGGAGGATGGGGTACTCCACCACAGGAGGATGGGGGTACTCCACCACAGGAGGGGTACCTCCTGAAATAGGATGAGTGGCTTCGTTGCGTCGACACCACCTCCCTACCCCAGAGACAGGGGGCTCCCCCTTCATGGTTATTCTTAGCCCTCATACAGTCGAGGGTACACCCAGGGCGGCGCCCCCCAGCACCGCCGGGGGCGTGGTGGTCCTTCTTCAGGAGTGAGGACCGAGCCAGAGGAGGTGATCCTCCGCAGTAAAGTATAAGAATTACGGCCTTACGTCTACCACGGGTGTGAGTCTACCTTACCATCAACAGTCTACCAGGGATGTAAACTTGAAGGGAAGTCCTCAGAGCGACGTAAGTTTACAACATATTCTCCCACTGATGTAAACTCAGAATGTTAAAGTAGTATACGTTTCCCAAACAACGAGTTTCCCAAATGTAAACTTACGAGAAGAATTCTCCTAATAACGCAGGTTTACGTCACACAGTCTCCCTGTCAAGTAAACTCCCGAGACATTGTAAACTCCGACACGGTGTATCCTGTACCTTACATAACCACAACATCCCATTTACAACTCACACGTCCTCGGGGCTGTACCGTTATGTCCTTGTGGGATATAAAGACACTTTGTTTCTTGTCCACAACGCTGGGAGCATGACGGCACTACAAGCAGTCACACTGACGTGACGTGACATATTATGTGACGTGACATCACGGGTACACACTGTCTTCCCGTAACACACACACACACACACACACACACACACACACACCATAACAACACCACCAGCTGAGCCAGACGGCCGACGATCGACTCTGTCATCTACTTCAAGGGTAAACAGTTCCCCTCCCCCCCCACCCTCCACCACGCCCCCCCCCCCCCCCCACAGACCGTAACAAGAGGACAAGGGAGAATAAATCCGGGGGAGAGGAGAAGCGTGACAGCCGGATGAGGAGGGAGGGAGGGCTCGCCTCTCCTGTCATAGGGCTTCCACACACACTACCTCCCACGCCCTGGGAGACTACCCACTACCTCCCACGCCCTGGGAGACTACCCACTACCTCCCACGCCCTCGGCACTCCCCCTCACGCCCACGTCCTCCAAGATTCCTGCCAATTCCAAGCTTCCCAGACGACGCGTCCGGGAACTGACTTGGTAACTATGTCACGAGGTGAAGACCCTACAGATAGAAGTGGCTATGATCACACACACACACACACACACACACACACACACACTGGCGTCCCTAAGGGGTATGTCATGTCGCCTATTCTCTTTCCTCTTTCCATAAAAAAAACAAACCCTGTTTCTCTTCAACATTTACTATTTACTCTTACGCTGACAATTCCACTTTCCACCCACTTAACCTCACTTCATCATCCAACACTCGCTCTCTTTCTCGTACTGAACTTCGCTTCTTTCCTTAATTCGCCCCGTACACAGCATCCCCGGATGATGAACCACTGACCTGGTGTAACTCAACTGTATCAAAACAGTTTCTACATTCTACATCCTGTATCTCTAAGTGGCAGCACTCGCTCTCATCTGTATAGTCTCAAAACCCTACACTACAACCTTGCAATAACCAGAGACACGTTGGCCCTCATCATCTCCCTCATCTTACTGGACATCTCTCATAATCAACCTCACAAAGTCTACGACCCTTGGGTATGGTAGCCCAGCCTCTCACTTGACCATTAAGCTTAGCTTGACTTACTCCAGTACCATCGTGATCCAAGGGTCGTACCATGGTGCCTGCAAGGGGGTCGTACCGTCGTTATCAAGGGGTCGTACAGTCGTCCTTAACCAACGACTTGTAAGACCACGAAGGAAAAAAACTAAGAATGTACCACAACCACAACCAACCACCACAACCACAGCCACGCGTGTCAACCACAATCACCACTATGTTACGCCCACCTCGGGAGTCGAACGCTGGTGAGCAGTTGCTCTTGACGGGTCTCAAGATGACTTCTCTAACTCAGTGCTCGACTCCCTCTTACAAGGTCAACCTCGAGAGCCTCTTAAGGTGTGAGGTTACCCTCGAGTGGTAGGCAGGGTCTATTACTGGCCTCTCCACACTCTCTTACAAGGTCGACCTCCAGACTCCAACCCGGAATAATAATAATAATAATAATAATAATAATAATAATAATAATAATAATAATAATAATATAATAATAATAATAATAATAATAATAATAATAATAATAATAATAATATAACAATAATAATAATAATAATAATAATAATAATAATAATAATAATAATAATGATAATAATAATAATAATAATAATAATAATAATAATGATAATAATAATAATAACAACAATAACAGTTTCAGGGGCTCCTCTCTACCCGCACCTGAAGGTGTGGAAGCACACCGGTTAGCGGGGGGGGGGGAGGGAGGGAGTGTGTTGGTGGCTGCCGTTGCCCGCCCTAACCACCACATCCGACCCAAAACAGGTACACCATTGTTTACATCAAACCTGAATGTTCTAGACTGTTCTGCACCGTAACCAACCACACAGGTGGGTGGGGGGGAGACAAACCACACAAGGGAAGGGAAAACAAACCAAAGCAGCGGCGCGTCTACCGAGGCAGGCGGCACAACTCACCCGGGAACTGAACGGAGCGCGCGCGGGAATAATTAGCGCGGGAACCGCCCACATGGGGACGATTTGCGCGGGGACGGGAAGCCTCCCTACGAGGGAGCGGGGGGGGGGGGGATGTAATGGCGCGCGCGCGTACACCTTTGGAAGTTCATTAACGGCGAACTTAAAAATTCGCGGGCGTAACTTAGCGTAAATTACGAGGTGGCTTTACCAGCGGGACTTAGCGAGGGAGAAGGTAGGATGAGGGAGAGGGAGGAGGTGGTGGAGAATATGAAAGAATGAGGGTGGGAAATAAAAATAATAATGATAATAATAAAGATAAGTGGGAGAGATAAATGGATGTGATGAATGTAATGAAGGTATATATAATGTGATCATGTTGTGTCTCTTTACTGCCCCCCCGCCCTCTACCACAGCAACACTACCACATCTTCCTACCACACTACCACA
The DNA here is from genome assembly GCF_036320965.1 of Panulirus ornatus. Classification (NCBI taxonomy): domain Eukaryota; kingdom Metazoa; phylum Arthropoda; class Malacostraca; order Decapoda; family Palinuridae; genus Panulirus; species Panulirus ornatus. Next base: position 2,687,755 of record NC_092287.1, read on the forward strand.
TCTCCCTACCACACCACCACATCTCCCTACCACACTACCACATCTCCCTACCACACTACCACATCTCCCTACCACACCACCACATCTCCCTACCACACCACCACATCTCCCTACCACACTACCACATCTCCCTACCACACCACCACATCTCCCTACCACACCACCACATCTCCCTACCACACCACCACATCTCCCTACCACACTACCACATCTCCCTACCACACCACCACATCTCCCTACTACCACAGCAACACTACCACATCTCCCTACCACACTACCACATCTCCCTACCACACCACCACATCTCCCTACCACACCACCACATCTCCCTACCACACTACCACACCACCACATCTCCCTACCACACCACATCTCCCTACCATACCACCACATCTCCCTACCACAACACCACATCTCTCTACCACACCAACACATCTCTCTACCACACCACCACATCTCCCTACCACACCATCACATCTCCCTACCACACCACCACATCTCTCTACCACACCACCACATCTCCCTACCACACCACCACATCTCCCTACCACACCATCACATCTCTACCACACCACCACATCTCCCTACCACACCACCACATCTCTCTACCACATCACCACATCTCCCTACCACACCACCACATCTCCCTACCACACCACCACATCTCTACCACACCACCACATCTCCCTACCACACCACCACATCTCTCTACCACACCACCACATCTCTACCGCCACCACCACATCTCTACCACACCACCACATCTCTACCGCCACCACCACATCTCTACCACACTATCACATCTCTCTACCACACCATCACATCTCTCTACCGCCACCACCACATCTCTACCACACCGCCATATCTCTCTACCACACCACCAAACCAACTACCACCACAACCATCACCACCTGTCTCTACCACATCACTACCACCGCTACCACATCTCTCTACCACACTACCACATCTCTTCACCACACCATTATGTGTCTACCGCACATCACCCCACTAGTCTAACACAGTGTTAAACCGGCTGGTGACCGTAAAATAAACCAGCCGACTAAACTATTACTTGGCCAAGCAGTTGTAAAAGTCATCAAACCCCATACGTGGTGAACACCTAAACCAGCAGCTTAACACGATGACCAGATAAAACACAGGTTTAAGCCCAAGATAAACCAGTAAACCATGCTTACCTCCCCCCCCCGACCAACGACTAGTCTTAAACCAGAGAATAAGTGCAACAGTGACCAGATAAACCGCCAGGACAAATCCATGATTCCACATACACCTGACTGACTAATAAACCAAAACACTAAACCTCCCCCCCAAAAAAAAAACACGCCGACTTTGAACACCTAAACCAAATCCTTATAGGTTCAGCCACAATAAACCCAACAGACTTGATAAAAACCCAAGTAAAATAAACCCCCCAGAAAATAAACCAGCATTAAACCAAGAGGCATCCTTAGCTCGAGATATGTAAGCTGAGCTCCCGCAGCATTAATAAGACACACACACACACACACACACACACACACACACACACACATACACACACACACACGTATACACAAACCCAATACATAAATTCAGCCGATATAACAAATTCACTTCTCTCTCTCTCTCTCTCTCTCTCTCTCTCTCTCTCTCTCTCTCTCTCTCTCTCTCTCTCTCTCTCTCTCTCTCTCTCTCTCAACATTAAAGGTTCACCCTTAAGTGCAGTTGGTCTGTAAATCTTCGCAGAGGCATAAACTAACCAGTTACTGCAGACCCCCCCTTTGGAAACAGGGCCCAACTGTTTTAATGTTATTTTCTAAATTCTACTCATTTCTCTTGTTATGATTAAACTATCAATATGATCATTATTATATCATACCACAATCTTAATTAGTCGTATTATCATAAACATTAGTATTATAATTATCACTTATCAATTATCATTACTAGTTATCACTACTACTCTAACCTTCATGAATAAATTAGTCATGTTATCATAAATCGTTAGTATCATAATTATCACGTATCATCAATTATCATCATTAATAGTTATCACAATTACTCTAACCTTTTATAAACATAACATCATTTATCATCAATTCTTTTTTTATCATTTAATGACGTCGTTTTCTCGACGTATTCATAATTAACTTTCCGTCAAAGTTTCTGTGAGTCCCCCCTGCCTCCCACCCTGGATACAGGGCCTCGCAGCTCACACACAGGGACGACTGACATTTGGAGGCACCCTATTTTTCCCCTCCCTCCCGCCTCACTCTGGCCCAGGACTTTCCTCAGTCAAGAATATATTTAAAGGAGAAAGTTCCTGTCTTACGCCGCCTCCAGCCCCAGATGTTTCACGTTTTCTGTAGCCCGAAACTCTCCGGAGTCTTGAACGTAATACCTTCCCATTTTCTTAAAAAGAATTTAAGGGGCATCCTATTTTCTTGCTAGAAAATGGTACCATCCTATTTTCTTGCTAGAAAATGATACCATCCTATTTTCTTCGTAGAAAATGGTACCATCCTATTTTCTTCGTAGAAAATGGTACAATCCTATTTTCTTCGTAGAAAATGGTACCATCCTATTTTCTTCGTAGAAAATGGAACCATCCTATTTTCTTAGCAAAAATAGAATTCCTATTTTCAAAATAATAATAATATCTTATTTTCCTACAAAAATAAAGTTTTTTTTTTTCTATAGACATAAACACTAGTATTTTTTTTCAACAAAAATATGTCAATATATTCTGGAAATGTTCCTTTGAGATATGTTAATCTAATAGTCTCTCAAATGTAATTAAATAAGATTACTTTTAGATTTTATAATTACATAAAAGTTGAGTTTAATAATGTGACATATCAAAAATGCCTCCGTCCATCCTGTCTACTTACACTTGGTCGACTTACCTAACAACCGACCCACCAACCCACTAACCCACCTACCGACCCACCCACCTGCCCACCTACCGACCCACCCAAGCACTACTCACAAATCTATCCATCTACTTACCAACATACATTTTCCTATCCACCTACCTACTTACCTCCCTGTCCATCTATCTATGTAACTGCCTTCTAACTTCCCTATGCATCCACCTACGTACCTATCCACCTACCTACTTACCTCCCCATCTATCCACCTACATACTTACCTCCCCATCTATCCACCTACATACTTACCTCCCCATCTATCTACCTACATATTTACCTCCCATCTATCCACCTACCTACTTACCTCCCCATCTATCCACCTACATACTTACAACCATAACCACCCATCCATCTACCTATATACCTCCCTCACCCCCTCACACATCTACCTACTTCCCAACCTATCCGTGCGTCTACTGACTTCCGTCTACCTACCCACCTACCTATCCTCCTGCTAACCCAACTATCCACTCTCACGTCTCCCTACCTAGCCATCTCCACTCACTCATGTAATCACTGGTGACTACACAATCATTCATCCCCCTTCCTTACCCATCATTCATCCCCCTTCCTTACCCATCATTCATCCCCCTACCTTACCCATCATTCATCCCCTACCTTACCCATCATTCATCCCCCTTCCTTACCCATCATTCACTTGCCCAGTTCCTTGCCTTAGCCCTCCCCCCCCACCCTCAGGCGGCCCCCATTACCCATACCTACCCACACTCCCCACCATTTAATGATATACCACTTGCCTCATCCACCACCTCTCTCTCTCTCTCTCTCTCTCTCTCTCTCTCTCTCTCTCTCTCTCTCTCTCTCTCTCATCTGGGTTAGAGAGGAACCTTTTTTTTGTGAGGCGTCCTGCGGGTGGAGTAAGGAAGGGGGGGGGGGGGGTGAGAGGGGAGGGGGAAACCGTCTAAAGGGGAAAGGTGCCGACTGAGGGGAGAAGTCGAGTGAGGGGAGGAGTCGACTCAGGAGGAAGGGCTGACTAAGGAAGGGAGGGGGGCGGGTGGCCGACTCAGATGGGGGAGAGGGGGTCGACTCAGAGGGGGGGAGAGGGGGTTGACTCAGAGAGGGGAGAGGAGGATGACTCAGATGGGGGAGAGGGGGTCGAATGAGAGGGGGCAGAGGGGGTCGACTAGGAGAGAAAGAGAGAGGGGGGGCCGACTAAGGGGGGGGAAGGGGGAGACAATTAACGCAATGACGTAAAGTGGGAAGCCGACGCCTGGCTAACAGAGAGAGAGAGAGAGAGAGAGAGAGAGAGAGAGAGAGAGAGAGAGAGAGAGAGAGAGAGAGAGATAACGAGACGGGAGAGAGAGAGACTTAAGAGAACCATTGTTAAGAGCAGACCAATTACACCAGACAATGAAACAAAGGTGATTTGACTGGAGGTACAGACAGGATTACAGGTACAGTGAATGAGGTCCCATGTGTTAACTACCAATTACCTGAGCAAGACGTCGTGCTCAAGGGTCGTACCGTCGTGCTCAAGGGTCATACCGTCGTGCTCAAGGGTCGTACCGTCGTGCTCGAGGGTCGTACCGTCGTGTTCAAGGGTCGTACCGTCGTGCTCAAGGGTGGTACCGTCGTGTTCAAGGGTCGTACCGTCGTGCTCAAGGGTCATACCGTCGTGCTCAAGGGTCGTACCGTCGTGCTCGAGGGTCGTACCGTCGTGTTCAAGGGTCGTACCGTCGTGCTCAAGGGTCGTACCGTCGTGTTCAAGGGTCGTACCGTCGTGCTCAAGGGTCGTACCGTCGTGTTCAAGGGTCGCACCGTCGTGCTCAAGGGTCGTACCGTCGTGCTCGAGGGTCGTACCATCGTGCTCAAGGGTCGTACCGTCGTGCTCAAGGGTCGTACCGTCGTGCTCAAGAAACTCCCTTTAAAACCCCCCGACTACATGTGTGTTAACTCCTGTCCATCACCAACATGACACACTCAGTCATCGTCTGGCCTGTGTACCATACCCCCCCATCCCTCCAGGGGGAAACGTGGATCAGATCCCCCTCCAACTTCCCTAAACACCCCCACCCCCCCCAGCACCACAGAATCTCCCTCACACACACGCCCATCAACTCCATCATCGACCAACACCAACACTTGTCATGCCCCCGCTATGTTCTCCTTCGCCTGGGCTCGCGTCCTCCCCCCCCCCCCCCCTTAAAAAAGCCGCTCACATTAGCGCAAATTGACTTCTCAGAAACCTCCAAGGACCTTCATCTCCACACAGACACACACACACACACGCTATACCAGACTCTCGCTACTATGCAAAATATACCGTGTACTGTTGTATCTCTCTCTTGTGTCTCCCCTGATGATGTGATTATTACACGAAAGTGCACTTGGGAACTTTTCGTGTTTCATTTTCCCCGTGGACTCATAGGAATATATATATATATATATATATATATATATATATATATATATATATATATATATATATATATATATATATATACACGTCTCGAGTAAAGGCGATGCTATGTATATACACTGTGTCGTCCATAAGTGACGTGTTATATCAAAATGGGAAATGCTACTACCCACTATGGGGCAGGAGGAGGAAGAGGAGGAGGAGATATGAGGTAGGACTCCTGCCTCGCCTTCTGCAGGAGACAATGTAGTTCCTCCTCTTTTTATGAAGACGAAGCAGTAGTGGTGGGCACTGCCTGGCCACGGTGGAAGTGGCCCTCACACACAGACCACAGCTCCCGGTACTGGATGATGACCAATATTCAAGAAACTAAACCAAAAAAAATGTCTTCTGGTCAGTCCATCTCCAGATCGGACATTACCAATCAAACGGAAACACTTCTTTTTTTTTTTTCTTTATCGCGACTCTACTTTTATTATAAGTAAATACTTACACATACTTAAAGGCACTATTGAAGCTCACTTTTCCCACAGTGGAGAGATAGCACGAATTTCTATACATCTACTCCCTCAACCTACCCCTCCCACCCCCACCCTGGCCATGTACCCTTCCCCCACGCTACAACACTCTGTTGTTTGTTTACAAACAAGTCACACACATCCATAAATAGTCTCAAAATGAAAATCAAACAATACCCGAACACCCACAAGCTAACGACAGCTTCAAACGAAGCAAACCAACAAGCGACCATATATGTGTGGAGCCAGTGTACAACTGAGCTAACCAGCTATAAGGAAAACGAGACTGGGGGACTTACGCGAACACTTGACGAGCAGTTAACGGGCCCTTGTAACAAGCGGAGGATGACGGTCCTAACTGCCCGATGACTCATCACAGTTGAGAGGACGGGGTTGGGGGAGGGGGGGGAGGATAATCATTTGAAGGGGGAACACAAACAAGGTCGTTAGGTAGTTTCCTCCCCCCCCCCCCATAGAGATCTATGAACATTAGGGGAAGTAGATGGGGGGGGGCCTGCTCCCCCCTCATCAATGCCACAATAGACAATTATCTATCTCGAGATCTGGTAATGACCCATAAACCGCTCGTTAACAGATAACAAGCACAGATTCTCCATCGATCTTACTTACAACTTTTTTTGTACGACGCTTTTATAACTTATATACAACCTGTCTGCACTTTATCACAACTAAATTTCAACTTCATCACAACCCACTTATAACTTCATCACAACCTCAACCAACAGTTCGACCCCTGAGCACGATGGTACGACCCTTGAGCACGACGGCACGATCCTTGAGCACGACGGTACGACCCTTGAGCACGACGGTACGACCCTTGAGCACGACGGTACGACCCTTGAGCACGACGGTACGACCCTTGAGCACATGCTTATGGAGGAGGTGGGTGGGGGGGGGGGTTGTTGGCTCTCTCTTTCACCCCCCCCAGACAACCTCCCCCCCCCCTCTACACCACCACTTCAATCCTCTAGTGTGAAGCCCCGTACGCGCGAGGGGGGGGGGGGAGAATAGTGGGGTTGGAAGTTGGTCGTTTGAGTAATGATCTCGAGAGAGAGAGAGAGAGAGAGAGAGAGAGAGAGAGAGAGAGAGAGAGAGAGAGAGAGAGAGAGAGAGAGAGAGAGAGTCAATAAAAGAGCGGGCCAAAGTAAAGCGACGAGACACGAGAAAAATAAAGATCAATAAGATTATTATTACTCGTGAAGGGGAGAGGGGTGAGGGAAGGGGGGAGAGGGAGGGGGGAGGAGTTTAGGCATCATTCCTCCACTTCCCCATCCGTGCGTGCAGGGCAGGACCTGTGAGGCCCTCATGAGGAGATGGTGAGTGTGAGGGTGTCGGCAGTGAGGGCGATTGTGAGGCAGGGCAGGGCGGAGGAGGAGGAGGAGGAGGAGGAGGAGTGGTGGTGAGGGTGAGGGTGGGGTGTGTAGGGGCGGCGGAGGAAGCCTCCACCAAGACAGATCATCACCACCGCTGCTCACGTGAGGCCCCTGTACTCACTCCCCAGGAGGAGGAGGAGGAGGAGGAGGAGGTGGGGGAGGAGGAGGAGAGGGAGGAGGAGGAGGTGGGGAGGAGGAGGAGGAGGTGGGGGAGGAGGAGGAGGAGGTGGGGGAGGAGGAGGAGGAGGTGGGGGAGAGGAGGAGGGGGAGGAGGAAGAGGAGGTGGGGGAGGAGGAGGGGGAGGAGGAGGAGGAGGAGCTGGGGGAGGAGGGAGGTTGGGGAAGAGGAGGAAGAGTATGAGGAAGGAGGAGAATAATATGATCCTGATGATTAATAGTAGATATAATTGTATTAGTATCTGTCTTAGTAGCAGTAGTAGCTGTAGTAGTGGTAGTAGCTGTAGTAGTAGTAGTAGTAGTAGTAGTAGTAGTAGTAGTAGTAGTAGTAGTAGTAGTAGTAGTAGCAGCCAAACATATTTGTACTGGTGTAAAAATTCTAATTCAAGTGTTGTAAAATATTTACCCATGAGAGATCTACGACGGTTTATTTACATTTCTCTCATTTTCGTTCCGATGTTTACAGGAAGGGGATGGGGGGGGGGTTCGCTCCCCCCTCAGCTGGGATCGAACCCCAGACTTCTGATAATAAACTGAATTTGATAACTGCTAAGCTATGAGAGGAAGTGCTGAAGCATATATATATATATATATATATATATACAGTGTAAAGTTCACCTTTAATACACCTTACAATGGGTGAAAATGTGGAAACGTACAGAATGGAGAGAGAGAGAGAGAGGAGAGAGAGAGAGAGGGGTGTTACCTGGAGCGGGAGGTAAGAGCCGTGGCTTCCCCCCCCTGCCACATATTGCCCCAGGACATCAAACAACCAGGAAACAACTTAAATCTCGGGGGGAGGGGAAGGCACGGGTGATGGGAGGCAGGAAGGGGTGGTGAGGGGCGGTGATGTGAAGGGGGAGGCAGGGGTGGGTGGGTGGGGGGGGGTAGTGAAGGCTTGGAAGGACAGATAACACAAGACCACCTGGTATTCCACTGACGAGGTCACCACCTGCTGAGGGGTCATCTGTGGTGACCTTGAGGTCATTATCTCATCTGTGGTACAGTCGGGAGGGCAAAGCAGAGGTTATACTGCCACGGAAAGTCTATCATAAAGTGCGAATGTGAAAGTGACGAGGTACAGTGGCTCAGATATGAACCAAAAAAAATGTTCGATTTTTAAACCAATAATAATAATAATAATAAATCTAAAAACGATTGATTTCGCCTCACGAGACACATCTGTTTACTGGATGGTTGATACCAGTCATGTACTTGTTTGGTGTTGTTTACCTGGTACTGACACTCGACATACGACATTTACTGGTAGTTACGACAATGTTCAGCCATTCTACTTCGCCCTCGTTGCTCTTACGTCAGACGCCTTTCAATTCCCTTCCGTTCTGGTCCTTCAGTCTCTTGCCTAATGTGGAGATATTATCGTATGTTATGATGCCCACATTGTTGTAGTGTTGTGAAAACTTCTACAACATGTCTTCGGAAGATGGACTATCGTAGGAAGACTAATTCCACGTCTCTCATTATTTCTTTACGATGGAGTTTATCACTGACGGACGAAATGAGTTTTGTTGCTCTTCCTTGCATTTCTTCTAGTCCGTCTTTGATCAAATGTGAGGACCATGTGAGGGGGAGATATGAGGTATGAGGGGGAGGTATGAGGTGCCATGAGGACCCCGTTCCCCACATACTCATGGTCACCATCTCTAACCCAAGTTGCCCCTGGGGGAGAGGGATAGGTCACACACCCGTCATGGGTCGTGGGGTCAAAATCACCATCAATTAAGACCATCAACAACGCACTCTAATTAAGACAGGCGGCGGTGCCACCAACCACCACACCACACACTCGCCCTCCTCACCAACTGACCTCCCGGCTCACCACATCAATCCACACACACACACACACACACACACACACACGACACATCAACTGATCCTCCCCGAGCGAATTACATCAATCATCAACCAATATCATCCACTGGGGTGGAAAATATCATCCACTGGGGTGGAAAATATCATCCACTGGGGTGGAAAATATCATCCACTGGGGTGGAAAATATCATCCACTGGGGTGGAAAATATCATCCACTGGGGTGGAAAATATCATCCACTGGGGTGGAAAATATCATCCACTGGGGTGGAAAATATCATCCACTGGGGTGGAAAATATCATCCACTGGGGTGGAAAATACAGTGGAAGAACATTCGGGTCTGCTTGAACATCAATGACACACCCACCTTACCTGCTGCCCACCACCCACTACATCAAGCCCACCACCCATCACAATAACTACCCCCCCTCATCCCTCAACCACTAGTTTAATCCCCTCTCCCTCATTTGCCACCATCCCAGACGATTGCTAATCACCATCTTGCATCTCCGCCAGTAATTATGATGGTAATTAAACCCCTTAAGCAAGACGGTGCGTTCCCTGAGCACGACGGTACGATCCCTTGAGCACGACGGTACGATCCCTGAGCACGACGGTGCGATCCCTGAGCACGACGGTACGATCCCTGAGCACGACGGTACGACCCTTGAGCACGACGGTACGACCCCTGAGCACGACGGTACGATCCCTGAGCACGACGGTACGATCCTTGGGCACGACGGCACGATCCTTGAGCACATCGGTTCGACCCTTGAGCACGACGGTACGATCCTTGAGCACGACGGTACGATCCTTGAGCACGACGGTACGATCCTTGAGCACGACGGTACGATCCTTGAGCACGACGGTACGAATCTCAAGCACTTAAGCACGACAGCACGTCTTTGAGCACGACTGTGTGACCTTCAAACACGACAGCACGACTCTCCCATGACTGCACGACCCAAGACGAGAGATAGAGAGAAAAAGCATTTTTATGGAAGAATTTCTTAATCATTTTGTTCCGCTCAGATAATGAACATAAATATGTTGGCAGCCACACCATACCACAGGGCACCACACCACACCACACCACACCACACCGTACCGTACGGCACCACATCACCAGGTAATCAAGTCTATCCAGCAGGGGGTGGGGGGCCGTGATTATGATCCCCCCCCCCCCCAAGACGTGGCCAAAAGTGACATAAGAACAAACAAAACAAAAAAATGAAAAATAGACACCTTGGCCCGCTGGGTGAGGGTAGATGGGCAGACGTAAGGGTGACCAGCAGGTATATGACAGCAGGACGGAGGGGGAGGGAGGGGGGTTAAAGCAGGGAGAGGAGGGGAGGACAAGTAGAGGCAGCAGAAGACAAGCAGACGGAAGCAGGCAACACCATACGTGATTGGACGAGGGGTTAAACCAGCAGGGGAGGAACCAGCAGGGGGAAGACGGAGACCCAGAAGCCTACACAGAGCAGAGGGAAAGGGGGGGGAGGGGAATGGGGGAGGGGAGGGGGGAAGGGGAATGGGGGGAGGGGAGAGGGGAAGGGAATGGGGAGAGGGGAGAGGGTAGAAGCAGGTGTAAACGCTCCCTCCTATTGGCTCCGCCGTCGTGGTAAACACAGCTCCAGCCATCACTCAAGCATCACCCTAGCCTCCCCCACCCACCACACCCCACCACCACGTGAAGACCACGACCCAGGGACCCCACACCATCCTACGTGGGAGGATGGAGACCCCACACCATCCTACGTGGGAGGATGGGGGACCCCACACCATCCTACGTGGGAGGATGGAGACCCCACACCATCCTACGTGGGAGGATGGGGGACCCCACACCATCCTACGTGGGAGGATGGGCGACCCCACACCATCCTACGTGAGAGGATGGAGACCCCACACCATCCTACGTGGGAGGATGGAGACCCCACACCATCCTACGTGGGAGGATGGAGACCCCACACCATCCTACGTGGGAGGATGGAGACCCCACACCATCCTACGTGGGAGGATGGGGGACCCCACACCATCCTACGTGGGAGGATGGGCGACCCCACACCATCCTACGTGGGAGGATGGAGACCCCACATCATCCTACGTGGGAGGATGGGGGACCTAGGCATACCCTACAATGTGTTATCATGCGGTTTACAAGTGATTTACATATGGTTTGTCATATCCAAATGATATTCATGATATTTACATGTAGTTTACAGCATTCACGGGTAATTTACAATCTTAACTGCTTGTTTAAATATTTACAATGTTCACTATGTGTACAATATTTACAGCCACTACCCGTGTACCTGTTGTTTACATTGTTATAGGTAATTTACAAAATGTTTACTTTTAGAGTAAAATGTTTACAGGCAGTACCTGTATAGATGTTTACAATGTGTACTGGGGTACTTTAAAATGTTCATAAGTTGTTTACCATGTTTACAGATAGTTTACAGTTTATATATTGTTTACAAGGTTTACAAGTTATCTAATGATCCCGTTACGATTCGGGGCACGAACGTGCTACTCCAGCAACAAGGGCGAAATTTAGCATACAATGCCAAGAACCAACGTGCCTACGCCCCTCCTCCACCCTATGGTATGATAGCGATGATGATGATGGTGATGGTGGTGATGGTGAAGGGCTGGGATGGGCTGCGTGTGGTTCTGGTGCCGACCTGCAACTCGAGGGACGAGGGATCTCTGGTGCCCGGAGGTGACGGTGGCGGGGATGGTGCAGTAGGATGACGTCGTCCAGGTGATGCACGTGGGGAGTCGAGAGGAGCAGTGTGCTCAGGTCGCTCTGGCTGTGTGGGGAGGGTTGACCTGGACCTTGAATGCCCTTTTCTAAGCCTTTTTCTCCCCTCCCCCCTTTCCCCAGGAGCCTCTGTTCTGTGGTGGATGGGGAGTTAAGATCAGGGGCGTGGGGAGGAATACTAAGACCTGGACAGATAACACCGAGTCAAGACGGAGTAAGACTGGGGAGCCTTTTGGGTGTGTGGGGAGACAGGGTCCGGGCACTCTCCCCCATCCCCCCCCACCCTCCCCCCAAGGTCCAAATGCAAGCTCCACCCCCGGGGTGGGGGGAGGGGGAGGAGGGTGGGAGGGAAGGGGGGGGTGAACATGATGGGGGGTGTGTCAGAGCGTGAGGGGTGGGTGGGGACGGCTTTTTTAATCATGCATAGTGAATCACCTAACCCGTGACTCCACCTACACAAACCCCCTACCAAAACTACACCAGCCAGTACCACACTACACCAGCCTAGTACCCCTACACCAAGTACCCCACTACACCACCACTACCAACTACACCAGCCGTACCACACTCACCCCCCAGTACCCCATACACCAGCCGTACCACACTACACCACCCAAATACCACCCCTACACCCGCCAGTACCACACCCGACCAAGCAGTACCAACTACACCAGCCAGTACCACACTACAAAAGCCAGTACCAAAATTACACCAGCCAGTACCACACTACCCCACCCAGTACCACACTACACCGCCAGTACCACACTAAACCGCCAGTACCCCCATACACCAGCCAGTACACACTTCACCAGCCAGTTCCACACTACACCCGGCAGTACCACACTCACCAGCCCAGTACCACACTACACCAGCCTAGTACCACACTACACCACCCCGTACCACACTACCCGCCAGTACCACACTACACCAGCCCGTACCAAACTACACAGCCAGTACCACACTCACCACCCAGTACCACACTACACCAGCCAGTACCACACTCAAGCCAGTACCACACTTTCACCAGCCAGTTCCACACTTCACCAGCCGTACCCCACTGACCAAGCAGACCACACGCACCAGCCAGTACCACACTACACCACCCCGTACCACACTCACCCGGGAGTACCACACTGACCAAGCAGTACCACACTGCACCAGGCTGTGCCACACCTCACTAGCCCGTACCACCACTCCCCAGGCAGTAGTGACGGGCTGGGCGGCAACAGAAAGTCCCAGGTGGTGGACGGAGCGCAGACGAACGTAAGAGCAAAGGAAGAATAACACACATGAACCAGTCACACCCCAGGGACAAAAAGTCCCACGAAGAACACAACACACAGGAAAAACAGGGAAAAACACACAGGAACAAAAACACAGGGAAACAGGAACAACAACAGGAACAACACACAGGAACACAAGCATCAAAAAACAACAGAAACACACCAAAAAAAACAACAGCAGAAGCGGGCAGAAAAATACAGCCCAAATAAATTCCATCGCAGAAAAAAAACAGACCCCGGTTGGTACCAACCACAGCAATGACATCAGCGGATCCCAACAACACCACAACTCGAGCCCCATCAAACAAAAACCCAAAAACAACAACAACAAACACAACAACAGATGAGAGGAAGCACGAAAAGGGCCCAGCAAAAGCTGGTGTTTTGGGGTGGTGCAGGTGGCTGGGGAAAATAATCACCCCCCGTGTACTTCCTCCACCCCTCACTCCATCTTCGCCCCCACCTGACACCCACCCACCCGCTGTCAACCCTACTTCCTCCACCACCTTTTCTACCCCCCATTTATCAAAGAGACACTTCCTCCATCTCATGTCTCCTCCCTCCCTCCCCCCTCACAGACACTTCACTCCAAACCCCCTGTCTCCCTTCCACCAACACACACTAGCCCTTTCCTTTCCGTGGTTTTCCCCTACACATACCCTCCACCACAGTCTCCCCCCCACACATACTTCCTCCAACATAAGAAACTCTCCACCACGCCTCTTCCCCCCCCCCTTCCCCCCCTTCCTTCCTCCCCGCTCCCGTCAGCAAAAACTAGGCAAGACGATGGACAAGAGAGAGAGAGAGAGAGAGAGGGATTTACTGGTGAGTTACGAAAATGTTCAGCCATTCTACTTCGCCCTCGTTGCTCTTACGTCAGACGCCTTTCAATTCCCTTCCGTTCTGGTCTTCAGTCTCTTGCCTAATGTGGAGATATTATCGTATGTTATGATGCCCACATTGTTGTAGTGTTGTGAAAACTTCTACAACATGTCTTCGGAAGATGGACTATCGTAGGAAGACTAACTCCACGTCTCTCATTATTTCTTTACGATGGAGTTTATCTCTGACGGACGAAATGAGTTTTGTTGCTCTTCCTTGCATTTCTTTAGTCCGTCTTTGATCAAATGTGAGGACCATGTGAGGGGGAGATATGAGGTATGAGGGGAGGTATGAGGTGCCATGAGGACCCCGTTCCCCACATACTCATGGTCACCATCTCAAACCCCAAGTTTGCCCCGGGGGGGAGAGGGATAGGTCACACACCGTCATGGGTCGTGGGGTCAAAATCACCATCAATTAAGACCATCAACAACGCACTCTAATTAAGACAGGCGGCCGGTTGCCCCCAACCACCCCCACCACACACACTCGCCCTCCTCACAACTGACCTCCCGGCTCACCACATCAATCCACACACACACACACACACACACACACGACACATCAACTGATCCTCCCCGAGCGAATTACATCAATCATAAAACCAATATCATCCACTAGGGTGGAAAAATATATCCACTGGGGTGGAAAATATCATCCACTGGGTGGTGGAAAATATATCCACGGGGGTGGAAAATATCATCCACTGGGGTGGAAAATAATCATCCACTGGGGTGGAAAATATAATCCACTGGGGTGGAAAATATCATCCATGGGGTGGAAAATATCATCCACTGGGGGTGAAATACAGTGGAAGAACATTCGGGTCTGCTTGAACATCAATGACACACCCACTTACCTGCTGCCCACCCCCCACTACATAAAGCCCACCACCCATCACAATAACTACCCCTCTCCCTAACACTGTTTAATCCCCTCTCCTCATTTGCCACCATCCCAGACGATTGCTAATCACCATCCTGCATCTCCGCCAGTAATTATGATGGTAATTAAACCCCTTAAGCAAGACGGTGCGTTCCCTGAGCACGACGGTACGATCCCTGAGCACGACGGTACGATCCCTGAGCACGACGGTGCGATCCCTGAGCACGACGGTACGATCCCTGAGCACGACGGTGCGATCCCTGAGCACGACGGTACGATCCCTTGAGCACGACGGTACGATCCCTGAGCACGACGGTGCGATCCCTGAGCACGACGGTACGATCCCTGAGCACGACGGTACGACCCTTGAGCACGACGGTAGGACCCTTGAGCACGACGGTAGGACCCTTGAGCACGACGGTACGACCCTTGAGCACGACGGTGCGATCCCTGAGCACGACGGTACGATCCCTGAGCACGACGGTAGGACCCTTGAGCACGACGGTAGGACCCTTGAGCACGACGGTGCGATCCCTGAGCACGACGGTACGACCTTGAGCACGACAGTATGATCCTGAAGCCCGAACATTTTTATGGAAGAATTTCTTAATCATTTTGTTCCGCTCAAATAATGAACATAAATATGTTGGCAGCCACACCACACCACACCACACCACACCACACCACAGGGCACCACACCACACCACACCACAGGGCACCACACCGTACCGTACGGCACCACATCACCAGGTAATGAAGTCTATCCAGCAGGGGGTGGGGGGCCGTGATTATGATCCCCCCCCCCCCCCAAGACGTGGCCAAAAGTGACATAAGAACAAACAAAAAAAAAAAGAAAAATAGACACCTTGGCCCGCTGGGTGAGGGTAGATGGGCAGACGTAAGGGTGACCAGCAGGTATATGACAGCAGGACGGAGGGGGAGGGAGGGGGGTTAAAGCAGGGAGAGGAGGGGAGGACAAGTAGAGGCAGCAGAAGACAAGCAGACGGAAGCAGGCAACACCATACGTGATTGGACGAGGGGTTAAACCAGCAGGGGAGGAACCAGCAGGGGGGAAGACGGAGCCCCAGAAGCCTACACAGAGCAGAGGGAAAGGGGGGGAGGGGAATGGGGAGGGAAGGGGGGAAGGGGAATGGGGGAATGGGGGAGGGTAGAAGCAGGTGTAAACGCTCCCTCCTATTGGCTCCGCCGTCGTGGTAAACACAGCTCCAGCCATCACTCAAGCATCACCCTAGCCTCCCCCACCCACACCTTCCCCCCCACCACGTGAAGACCACGACCCAGGGACCCCACACCATCCTACGTGGGAGGATGGGGGACCCCACACCATCCTACGTGGGAGGATGGGGGACCCCACACCACCCTACGTGGGAGGATGGGGGACCCCACACCATCCTACGTGGGAGGATGGGGGACCCCACACCACCCTACGTGGGAGGATGGGGGACCCCACACCATCCTACGTGGGAGGATGGGGGACCCTACACCACCCTACGTGGGAGGATGGGGGACCCCACACCATCCTACGTGGGAGGATGGGGGACCCCACACCATCCTACGTGGGAGGATGGGGGACCCCACACCACCCTACGTGGGAGGATGGGGGACCCTACACCACCCTACGTGGGAGGATGGGGGACCCCACACCACCCGACGTGGGAGGATGGGGGACCCCACACCATCCTACGTGGGAGGATGGGGGACCCCACACCATCCTACGTGGGAGGATGGGGGACCCCACACCACCCGACGTGGGAGGATGGGGGACCTAGGCATACCCTACAATGTGTTATCATGCGGTTTACAAGTGATTTACATATGGTTTGTCATATCCAAATGATATTCATGATATTTACATGTAGTTTACAGCATTCACGGGTAATTTACAATCTTAACTGCTTGTTTAAATATTTACAATGTTCACTATGTGTACAATATTTACAGCCACTACCCGTGTACCTGTTGTTTACATTGTTATAGGTAATTTACAAAAATGTTTACTTTTAGAGTAAAATGTTTACAGGCAGTACCTGTCTAGATGTTTACAATGTGTACTGGGGTACTTTAAAATGTTCATAAGTTGTTTACCATGTTTACAGATAGTTTACAGTTTATATATTGTTTACAAGGTTTACAAGTTATCTAATGATCCCGTTACGATTCGGGGCACGAACGTGCTACTCCAGCAACAAGGGCGAAATTTAGCATACAATGCCAAGAACCAACGTGCCTACGCCCCTCCTCCACCCTATGGTATGATAGCGATGATGGTGATGATGATGGTGATGGTGATGGTGGTGATGATGATGGTGATAATGGTGATGGTGATGGTGAAGGGCTGGGATGGGCTGCGTGTGGTTCGGGTGCCGACCTGCAACTCGAGGGACGAGGGATCTCTGGTGCCCGGAGATGACGGTGGCGGGGATGGTGCAGTAGGATGACGTCGTCCAGGTGATGCACGTGGGGAGTCGAGAGGAGCAGTGTGCTCAGGTCGCTCTGGCTGTGTGGGTAGGGTTGACCTGGACCTTGAATGCCCTTTTCTAGGCCTTTTTCTCCCCTCCCCCCTTCCCCAGGAGCCTCTGTTCTGTGGTGGATGGGGAGTTAAGATCAGGGGCGTGGGGAGGAATAGGTGGGCGTGGGGAGGAATACTAAGACCTGGACAGATAACACCGAGTCAAGACGTAGTATGACTGGGGAGCCTTTGGGCGTGTGGGGAGACCAGGGTCCGACACTCTCCCCCCATCCCCCAAGGCTCCAGTGCAAGCTCACCCCGGGGTGAGGGAGTGAGGGAGGGAGGGAGTGAACATGATGGGGAGTGGTCAGGAGCAGTGAGGGGTGGGTGGCTGGGGACGGCTTCATAATCATGCATAGTGAATCACCTAACCCGTGACTCCACACTACACCAGCCACTACCACACTACACCAGCCAGTACCACACTACACCATCCAGTACCACACTACACCAGCCAGTACCACACTACACCAGCCAGTACCACACTACACCAGCCAGTACCACACTACACCAGCCAGTACCACACTACACCAGCCAGTACCACACTACACCAGCCAGTACCAAACTACACCACCCAGTACCACACTACACCAGCCAGTACCACACTACACCAGCCAGTACCACACTACACCAGCCAGTACCACACTACACCAGCCAGTACCACACTACACCAGCCAGTACCACACTACACCAGCCAGTACCACACTGACCAAGCAGTACCACACTGCACCAGGCAGTGCCACACCTCACTAGCCAGTACCACACTCCACCAGGCAGTGACGGGCCTGGGCGGCAGCAGAAAGTCCCAGGTGGTGGACGGAGCGCAGACGAACGTAAGAGCAACAGGAAGAATAACACACATGAACCAGTCACACCTCAGGGACACAAGTCCCACGAAGAACACAACACACAGGAACACAGGAACAACACACAGGAACAACACACAGGAACACAAGCATCAAAAAACAACAGAAACACACCAAAACACAACAGCAGAAGCGACAGAAAAATACAGCCAAGAACTTCCATCGCAAGAAAACAACAGACCCAGGTTGGTACCCAACCACAGCAATGACATCAGCGGATCCCATCAACACCACAACTCGACCCCCATACAACAACAACAACAACAACAACAACAACAACAACAGATGAGAGGAACGCACGAAGGTCCCAGCAACAGCTGGTGTGGTGTGGTGCAGGTGGCTGGCAGAGATAATCACCCACCGCTGTACTTCCTCCACCACTCACTCCATCTTCGCCACCACCTGACACACACACCACCAGCTGTCACCCTACTTCCTCCACCACCTGTCTACCCCCCAATCATCAACAGAGACACTTCCTCCATCACATGTCTCCTCCCTCCCTCCCCATCAACAGACACTTCCTCCACCACCTGTCTCCCTCCACCAACACACACTAGCCTTCCTACCAGTGTCTCCCATACACATCCCCTCCACCACACGTCTCCCCCACCACACATACTTCCTCCAACATAAGTATCTCTCACACACGCACTCTCCCCCCCCCCCCTTCCACTACTTATGTCTCCCCTTCCCCCCCTTCACTTCCTCCAGTCTCCCGTCAGCAACACTAGGCAGACGATGGACAAGAGAGAGAGAGAGAGAGAGAGAGAGAGAGAGAGAGAGAGAGAGAGAGGAGAGAGAGAGAGAGAGAGAGAGAGAGAGAGAGAGAGAGAGAGAGACAGTAAACAAAGACGTCAAGATAGATCAGGGAAAGAAGAGCTTGTTAGAATCCAGGTGATTCTGAGCCAGGAAGGGATGGTTGAACACACACACACACACACACACACACACACACACACACACACACACACACACACACACACACACAAGTTATGAACAGAGCTGGCGCATGGTAAGAACACGCTGGGGAACATTAACGTGAATAAGAACATAATACATTGAAGTATGAACAATGTGGAGACAATGAATGAAGAAATTGCGAAAAATGCAATGCCACCGAGACGTATATTCTAATCGAGAATATATATTCACGACTCAAATAATAAGTTGTTATATTAACATTCACTGCTCCGCAGCACTCACAAATATTACAGTCATTCTTTGATGAGATACGTTGTACAGCATTAACTTTCTGAGCATATCATTAAACAAAAGCATTGTGAACTGCAAAGCCAGTGGAACAAACAAAGGCACCAAAGAAAACGCAAGAAGGCAGCCGGGAGCACCTAACGTACACTGAACCATTATGACCATTTGTGTTCTACACTAACTGTACTTACAAACCAACTTATCCACGTTCTTTAAGGATCAGTTTCGCCCGAAGTTCTGTTGCCGTCTCTTCTTGACATGACTTGCAGGTGTCAGGTTTTACCTTCCTGACACAGTGAATGATTTGCTGGCTGAGTTGAGGAGGTGGTCTGCGCCAGGCACGGAGAGGGGGCCCGCGCGCCCCAGGCATGACGGGCCTCCCCCTCTCTCCCTCCCAACAGCACCGAGCGAGGCACCACCTGAGATGCGACAGGCACGGTGATGGGTGGGGAGGGTACAACACGATGACACTCTGGTCACATTATGGAGACCGAGCAGAGAGACAGTAGGATCAATATAGACGGTCGGGATGCCGCAGGATCAACAGAGACAGAGAGAGACCACAGGGCGACGGTGGGAGGTGTAATGAAGGAAGGGCAGGGAGAGGGAGGCCACAGGAACCCTGCAGTCAGAGGACAGGACGTGTGAGGCAAGCAGGACGCCCTGTCGAGCCTGGGGGACTGACACCGTGACGAGGTCCTGACTGACGTATCCTTCGGAGCCAAGTAGGACTTCCTATACACACCTGAGGCGGACACGTGCTCAGGATGAAGGACATTATGGCTTCCCGAGTACCGTGGTGCCGCATCCTACAACCCCCCCCCCCCCAGGATGCATATGGCAGGGGGGGGGACACGAACCCCCAGGCAAGGAGCGTGGGAACGACCTGGGACACACCAGCAGGATATACAAGGACGCTCAGGACACCCCCCTCCTCCCCCCCCACACACACACAAAGGGGAGGGTGAGCACTGAAGGATGCTCCAGATCCCCCCCCCCCAATCATCTACGGATCCTGCAAAGAGGGGGGGGGGGATACTCAGCCTTCTGCGTCCAGGAACAGGCGAGATGATCCTGCAAGGACATGAACGGACGCACACGACACTTGCGTGATGACGACACGCAAGGACCACAAGTGTGGCAGGGGAGACAAGGACGCTCCTCCCGCCACTAGCAGGACACAAGGACGCTCCTCCCGCCACTAGCAGGACACAAGGACGCTCCTCCCGCCACTAGCAGGACACAAGGACGCTCCTCCCGCCACTAGCAGGACATAAGGACGCTCCTCCCGCCACTAGCAAGACACAAGGACGCTCCTCCAGCCACTAGCAGGACACAAGGACGCTCCTCCCGCCACTAGCAGGACACAAGGACGCTCCTCCCGCCACTAGCAGGACATAAGGACGCTCCTCCCGCCACTAGCAAGACACAAGGACGCTCCTCCCGCCACTAGCAAGACACAAGGACGCTCCTCCAGCCACTAGCAGGACACAAGGACGCTCCTCCAGCCACTAGCAGGACACAAGGACGCTCCTCCAGCCACTAGCAGGACACAAGGACGCTCCTCCAGCCACTAGCAGGACACAAGGACGCTCCTCCAGCCACTAGCAGGACACAAGGACGCTCCTCCAGCCACTAGCAGGACACAAGGACGCTCCTCCCTCCACTAGCAGGACACAAGGACGCTCCTCCCTCCACTAGCAGGACACAAGGACGCTCCTGCAGCTACTAGCAGGACACAAGGACGCTCCTCCCACCACTAGCAGGACATAAGGACGCTCCTGCAGCTACTAGCAAAGACACGAGGTCTAGAACATTAGTGAAATGCTTTTTTCGTGGCGTTGTTAACAGTAACACGTACAGGACACAGACGACAACACTGGAGGCTCCTGCAGGAGAGACTGGGGACACCAGCAGCAGCGCCTGCTAGGATGCACGAGACCCCGAGCAGGAGACCAGCAGCAGCGCCTGCTAGGATGCACCAGACCCCGAGCAGGAGACCAGCAGCAGCGCCTGCTAGGATGCACGAGACCCCGAGCAGGAGACCAGCAGCAGCGCCTGCTAGGATGCACCAGACCCCGAGCAAGACACCAGCAGCAGCGCCTGCTAGGATGCACCAGACCCCGAGCAAGACACCAGCAGCAGCGCCTGCTAGGATGCACGAGACCCCGAGCAAGACACCAGCAGCAGCGCCTGCTAGGATGCACCAGACCCCGAGCAAGACACCAGCAGCAGGAGTCGACCAAGGAGGAACATGCCCCACGCTCCTCCCTCCGTTCCCCGCAGACGATAAGCCACAATAAACTAATGACTATTGTGCCTTTATGCTAATTAAGGGAGAGGGAGGGAGGGAGGGAGATGGAGTGAGGGAGGGAGGGAGGGAGGGAGGGAGATGGAGTGAGGGAGGGAGGGAGGGAGGGAGGGAGATGGAGTGAGGGTGAAGGGGGAGTGGAGGAGGATGTATAGTGGTTGTGTGAGGGGGAGGGAGGGAGGGAGGGGGGGAGTGTCCGAGTATAGGAATGGGTTCTTTGGCGGGGGGGGGAGGGGGGGGGGGACCGTAGATGTGAGAGAGAGAGAGAGAGAGAGAGAGAGAGAGAGAGAGAGAGAGAGAGAGAGAGAGAGAGAGAGAGAGAGAGAGAGAGAGAGAGAGTGTGTTGATGGGGGTGTGTTAACTGTGTGTGGGCAGAGCCTGTGGTGTGGGAGATGGGAGTTTGCGGGGAGGGGAGGCAAGAGGGGCTGCCCCCCCTACACACATACACACACACACAACACACACACACACACACACACACACACACAGTGTGTATCCTGGGGTACACATGTAAGACACCACATCTGCAGCACATCAACCACACACCACAGTACACCCACTACGTCATACATACACACGTACATACACACACACACCCCCTCTCTCTTCCCCTCCCCCTTCTCAACCTTCCCCCACCCTCTCAAAAGCGTGTGGTGGGGGGGGGGGGGGGGCTGGACTGCTAAACACGTCTCGTGTGTGTCCCGTGCGAGGCCCAAGTGATCGTAAGTGGACGGATGACAGCCAGGGAGGGTGGGTGAGAGGCCTGCCGGATGACGGGTGACAAGGAGGAGCGACCTAGGTCAGCGCTTCACACCTTAGGTTATATAGGAGGTGGTGGCATGGGTGTGTGTGGGTGGGTGGGTGGGTGGTGTGTGTGTGTGTGTGTGTGTGTGTGTGTGTGTGTGTGTGTGTGTGGGTGGGTGATGGAAGGCTGTCGAGTTGGTAATAAGGAGAGATGGTTGATGACATGTGTGGGCCACACCGTATGGTGGCCCGCTGATACACCACAGGTGTGGCTCACCAACACCTGCTCCAGTCTGGGGCCACTAACACCTGCTCCAGTCTGGGGGCCACTAACACCTGCTCCAGTCTGGGGGCCACTAACACCTGCTCCCGTCTGGGGCCACTAATACCTGCTCCCGTCTGGGGCCACTAACACCTGCTCCAGTCTGGGGCCACTAACACCTGCTCCCGTCTGGGGGCCACTAACACCTGCTCCCGTCTGGGGCCACTAACACCTGCTCCCGTCTGGGGGCCACTAACACCTGCTCCCGTCTGGGGCCACTAACACCTGCTCCCGTCTGGGGCCACTAACACCTGCTCCCGTCTGGGGGCCACTAAGAAGGGGCCCCCAGACGAGAGCAGGTGTTAGTGGCCCTCAGTGATGGCCCCGCCCCCCCCACTCTCGCCTGGTGAGAGGTGGGCGTGGTGGATACAGCGTTGCCTGCCACCTGCAGGGGGGGAGGGGGGGACGAGGGGGCCCTCCCGCCCACACACGAGACCACTGCTCACTGAGCGGGTCATGGTCTCTGGTGGGTGCATGAAGGATGGGGGGAGGGGGGGCCCCTCTCACACGAGACGAGACCCCCATCACCTCCCCATACCCTGACCTCGCGAGACATGATGATGATGATGATGATGACACATGGCAACCACGGAAAGAGGCTCACTATCTGAATCTGTCTCGCGAGACGCTGTCTCGTGACCTCCACCTGAGGGGAGGTCTGCCACGGTGCTCCATCTGAGGACCGAGACTGCCACGAGACAGACAACCCAGGACCACCGCGAGACCATCCAGGACCACCGCGAGACCATCCATGACCACCACGAGACAATCCAGGACCACCGCGAGACCAGGACCACCGCGAGACATTCCCGGATCTTTAACTAATAATCAGATGCGCTCACAGTCTCTCATGGTCCCCCCCGCCCCCCCTTACATAACCAGACCACTAATACACTGTCCAGGTCCTACATGCAGACATCCCACCTCCCATGAGACCTCCCCAGCTTACCCAGCTCCTATTTGCGAAGACCAGTACTGCAGACGACGCCCAGCAGGACCTTCAAGCAGAGACCACGCCTCCAGAGACGATGCCCAGCAGGACCTTCAAGCAGAGACCACGCCTCCAGAGACAACGCCAGGGACCTTCAAGCAGAGACCACGCCTCCAGAGACGATGCCCAGCAGGATCTTCAAGCAGAGACCACGCCTCCAGAGACAACGCCCAGGACCTTCAAGCAGAGACCACGCCTCCAGAGACAACGCCAGGGACCTTCAAGCAGAGACCACGCCTCCAGAGACGATGCCCAGGACCTTCAAGCAGAGACCACGCCTCCAGAGACAACGCCCAGGACCTTCAAGCAGAGACCACGCCTCCAGAGACGACGCCCAGGACCTTCAAGCAGAGACCACGCCTCCAGAGACGACGCCCAGGACCTTCAAGCAGAGACCACGCCTCCAGAGACGACGCCCAGGACCTTCAAGCAGAGACCACGCCTCCAGAGACGATGCCCAGGACCTTCAAGCAGAGACCACGCCTCCAGAGACGACGCCCAGGACCTTCAAGCAGAGACCACGCCTCCAGAGACAACGCCCAGGACCTTCAAGCAGAGACCACGCCTCCAGAGACAACGCCAGGGACCTTCAAGCAGAGACCACGCCTCCAGAGACGATGCCCAGGACCTTCAAGCAGAGACCACGCCTCCAGAGACAACGCCCAGGACCTTCAAGCAGAGACCACGCCTCCAGAGACGACGCCCAGGACCTTCAAGCAGAGACCACGCCTCCAGAGACGACGCCCAGGACCTTCAAGCAGAGACCACGCCTCCAGAGACGACGCCCAGGACCTTCAAGCAGAGACCACGCCTCCAGAGACGATGCCCAGGACCTTCAAGCAGAGACCACGCCTCCAGAGACGACGCCCAGGACCTTCAAGCAGAGACCACGCCTCCAGAGACAACGCCCAGGACCTTCAAGCAGAGACCACGCCTCCAGAGACGACGCCCAGGACCTTCAAGCAGAGACCACGCCTCCAGAGACGACGCCCAGGACCTTCAAGCAGAGACCACGCCTCCAGAGACGACGCCCAGGACCTTCAAGCAGAGACCACGCCTCCAGAGACGATGCCCAGGACCTTCAAGCAGAGACCACGCCTCCAGAGACGATGCTCAGGTCCCTCGACAGAAGACCCCCGGCGTGTGGAAGCTGACCCCTGTACAGCCTGTCTGTGGTCTGCTCCTTCATGGGGATGTCCCCCCCCCCACACCAGGAGACATGATACCCTCATCTATTTACGGTCACCAGGGGCGGCTGCCACCCACCCACCCACCCACCCACTCCATGCCCAGCCAGGCAATCATGCTGGGCGGCTGGGCCACCCACTCACCACCCCATGGCCGGTCCGTTATCATGGTGGGCGGCTGAGCCACCCACTCTACGGCCAGCTAAGCATCATGGTGGGCGGCTGAGCCACCCATCCATCCCATGGTCAATCAGGCAATCATGGTGGGCGGCTGGGCTATCCACCTGACCCACCCACCGAACCACGATCCTCCCCCCCCCCCGCCCGCCCACTCATCCAGTACTCACAATCACAAGAACCACCCAATCCCCCCCCCCACAACCCTCCTGTACCCCCACCACAACCCTCCTGTACCCCCACCACAACCCTCCTGTACCCCCACCACAACCCTCCTGTACCCCCACCACAACCCTCCTGTACCCCCACCACAACTCTCCTGTACCCCCACCACAACCCTCCTGTACCCCCACCACAACCCTCCTGTACCCCCACCACAACCCTCCTGTACCCCCCACCACAACCCTCCTGTACCCCCACCACAACCCTCCCTGTACCCCCACCACAACCCTCCTGTACCCCCACCACAACCCTCCTGTACCCCCACCACAACCCTCCTGTACCCCCACCACAACCCTCCTGTACCCCCACCACAACCCTCCTGTACCCCCACCACAACCCTCCTGTACCCCCCACAACCCTCCTGTACCCCCCCAACCTCCTACCACAACCTCCTGTACCCCCACCACAACCCTCCTGTACCCCCACCACAACCCTCCTGTACCCCCACCACAACCCTCCTGTACCCCCCCCACAAACCCTCCTGTACCCCACCACAACCCTCCTGTACCCCCCACCACAACCCTCCTGTACCCCCACCACAACCCTCCTGTACCCCCATCACAACCCTCCTGTACCCCCACCACAACCCTCCTGTACCCCCACCACAACCCTCCTGTACCCCCCCACCACAACCCTCCTGTACCCCCACCACAACCCTCCTGTACCCCCACCACAACCCTCCTGTACCCCCATCACAACCCTCCTGTACCCCCACCACAACCCTCCTGTACCCCCACCACAACCCTCCTGTACCCCCATCACAACCCTCCTGTACCCCCACCACAACCCTCCTGTACCCCCATCACAACCCTCCTGTACCCCCATCACAACCCTCCTGTACCCCCATCACAACCCTCCTGTACCCCCACCACAACCCTCCTGTACCCCCATCACAACCCTCCTGTACCCCCATCACAACCCTCCTGTACCCCATCACAACCCTCCTGTACCCCCATCACAACCCTCCTGTACCCCCCCACCACAACCCTCCTGTATCCCCACCACAACCCTCCTGTACCCCCATCACAACCCTCCTGTACCCCCACCACAACCCTCCTGTATCCCCACCACAACCCTCCTGTACCCCCCACAACCCTCCTGTACCCCCCCACCACAACCCTCCTGTATCCCCACCACAACCCTCCTGTACCCCCACAACCCTCCTGTACCCCCCACAACCCTCCTGTACCCCCCACAACCCTCCTGTACCCCGACCATAACCCTCCTGCGCCCCCCTAATCCACTACAACCCCACACTTCAGCTCCCCCTCCACATCCTACCCTCCCAAGTCCCCTCTCTCCCCCACACATCCCCGTAATGTTATCCCCCGTGTCCTTCTCTAACGTCCCCAGTGGCCTCATGGCTCCACCCCCCCCCCCCCCCCCGTACAAGATGAACCCCTCCCCCCTTAAACACACACACACACACACACACACACACACACACACACACACACACACACATACACACACACACACACACACACACACACACACACACACACACAGTTAAAACTCCATTGTATACCTCAATAATACAACACGATCAAGTTAATGACATAAAAAAATCACATTTACCGTTAAAGGGAAAAAATGGAAGAAAATCAAGTAAATGTCGAAAATGTGTGGAAAAAAACAGACAAACAAACGAACAAATACAGAGAAAAATTTAGATAGAAAAGACTCACTTCCACAGACGCTCGCCACAGACACATTTCCCCAGACAGAAGCCACAGACACCTCCATACTGTGTTCCCCACGAACAGCAACATCCTCACAGACATCACCGTCACAGACAGACCTCCACAGACCACATCGCCTCAGCCAGCCGCCACAGACAGACCACCACAGACCACATCGCCTCAGCCAGCCGCCACAGACCACATCGCCTCAGCCAGCCGCCACAGACAGACCACCACAGACCACATCGCCTCAGCCAGCCGCCACAGACAGACCACCACAGACCACATCGCCTCAGCCAGCCGCCACAGACAGACCACCACAGACCACATCGCTTCAGCCAGCCGCTACAGACAGACCACCACAGACCACATCGCCTCAGCCAACCGCTACAGACAGACTACCACAGACCACATCGCCTCAGCCAGCCGCCACAGACAGACCACCACAGACCACATCGCCTCAGCCAGCCGCCACAGACCACATCGCCTCAGCCAACCGCCACAGACAGACCACCACAGACCACATCGCCTCAGCCAGCCGCTACAGACAGACCACCACAGACCACATCGCCTCAGCCAGCCGCCACAGACAGACCACCACAGACCACATCGCCTCAGCCAGCCGCCACAGACAGACCACCACAGACCACATCGCCTCAGCCAGCCGCCACAGACAGACCACCACAGACCACATCGCCTCAGCCAGCCGCCACAGACAGACCACCACAGACCACATCGCCTCAGCCAGCCGCCACAGACAGACCACCACAGACCACATCGCCTCAGCCAGCCGCCACAGACAGACCACCACAGACCACATCGCCTCAGCCAGCCGCCACAGACCACATCGCCTCAGCCAGCCGCCACAGACAGACCACCACAGACCACATCGCCTCAGCCAGCCCCCACAGACAGACCAAGCGACACCAGCAGTGTCCCTCAGTTCCTCTAACGTGTGAAATATTAGGAAGACTTCACCTTTGACCTTCACACCTGACCTCCGCTGATCTAAGTAACATGGCGTCTCCTCCCTCGCCTGGGGAAGGGCCAAAGCTTAGCTACCGTATATATACATACATACATACACACACACACATAGAGAGAGAGAGAGAGAGAGAGAGAGAGAGAGAGAGAGAGAGAGAGAGAGAGAGAGAGAGAGAGAGAGAGAGAGAGAGAGAGAGAGAGACCTAAAATCTTAAGAGACAGAACTTTAGAGTTAATTCCTTTCACAGAATCACCAAAAACTTCAATAACCTTCCTCATCACGATAGAAAATAAAAATAATAACGGTAATAATAATAATAATAATAATAATAATAATAATAATAATAATAATAATAATAATAATAATAACAACAACAACAACAATAATAATAATAATAATAATAATAATAATAATAATAATAATAATAATGATAATAATAATGATAATAATAATAATAATAATAATAATAATAATAATAATAAAAGGCAGAGAAGCCAAGACAAAGGAAAGAAAACGATCTCAAACATTATTTTCAAAAGAAGAGGAAAATCTGCCCATTAAAAAAAGAATGTTTAGGTCTTGGCTTTATATAAACGCTAACCATGTCTAACAAAGAACAAGGCCTAACCCAAAAAAAAGAAACAACAGAACAAACAACAAAGTAACCCAGAGGACTAACCACTAATGATAACAAACAAAACGCAACAAACGGGAGAGGATATAACACTGTCAAACTAACGAACAAACAAACAAACAAAAAATAACTTCACTCGACGACAAACTACGACACAAACCACACGACTAACGAGGATACCACACCCCCAACCCCCCTACTCCCCACACACTCGATAAGACAAAATAAAATCTTAAATCGTATTTCTTTTCCAATTTTTTCGAGAGCAGGTCCCCACGACGCTCCCCACCCACCACACACTTCGCTTGTACTCTATCATGGCTTGTGACGCGACGATGGCGCCTCTGTGTTGTGGACGACCCCGGCTATGATCCAGGACCACTTCATGTTCCCCCGCCACACCATGAAATACCCTCTCCCCTCCTCTGTCCTTCGCTCTCTCCCCATGTCCTTCTCCCCGTAATTGCGCGCGAGATTACCACCTTTGGGGGCGATATATATTTTTTCCCTCTTCTTTTTCCCTTTCCCTCCCTCCCTGGCTGGCTGGATGGCCACTTGAGCAATGTCCGTAGCGATATTCGTGACAAAACTGGAGGGAGGTTTTCTGCGAGGGACTGGGCCAGAGGGGCGTCCATATCCCTCCTCGCGCCCCTCTTTCCTCTCCTCCTTCCGCCACTGACTGACGGAGGAGGGCTGGGCTATGGGGTCGTGCAGCCAGCCGCCCGCCCCCAGATCTGGGTGTATTTAGAGACGTTCATGAGATTAAGCGAAGGCTTATTAACGCTAATACACCCGAATCAAATTAGTGCGTCCTACAGAGGCGTGGAGGGAGCTCTGGTCTGGGGTGTGGAGGGTGTGCGGGGGTGTGGTGTGGCCCGGCGCATGGAGGGGGAACCTGGCTTGATGCGTGGAGGGAGCAGTGGTCTGGTGTGTGGAGGGAAAATTGGTCTGGTGTGTGGAGGGTAAACTGGCCTGGTGTGTGGAGGGAAAACTGGTCTGGTGTGTGGAGGGAGCACTGGTCTGATGTGTGGAGGGGAACGTAGAGGGAACCCTGGCCTGATGTGTGGAGGGGAACGTGGAGGGAGCCCTGGCCTGGTGTGTGGAGGGGAGACACACTTGGTATGCAGGCTGAGGAGGCCACACCTGAGGGAGGGAGGGAGGGAGGGAGGGAGGCAACATCACGCCTCGTCAGTCAGCACCTTCCGTCAGGCCCCGTCAGCACCTCCCCGAGCAGGACGCTTGAGGAGGACCTACTCCTCCTCCTCCTCCACGTAGCAGGAGAACCTCACTATATGTATACACCACGGCCCCCCTTACTACCCTGCCTCAGGGTGGGGGGGGGGATCCTGCATCCCCAGGGGAGAGAGGGAGAGAGAGAGAGAGAGAGAGAGAGAGAGAGAGAGAGAGAGAGAGAGAGAGAGAGAGAGAGAGAGGGGGGGGATACCGACAGCAATCGCTACGTCATCAAAGAGAACTACAGGCGAGACCTTCAGGGCCTCCGGACACGTAAATAAGGTCGATAATAACCTAATTTAAGGCAGCACCGGTAGCGTCTCCTCTATAATACGATGGTGTATCAAAATCGCCCTTAAATGGCCAGCGGATCGAGCGACAGAGAGGGCGTCCTCACCCGACCGAGCTACCGAAGATCCTCCCACCTCTCCGTCGAGGAGAAAACACCATAACATGAGCTGAAGGCTTTGGTGCCACCGCCAGCTTCGACGCTGCTTACGTGGGGTCCGTCATGCTCCACTCCCGTCGCCAGCAGACGTAGGACGAGACAGCGAGAACAGACCTAGGGGCAAATTCAGTCCCCACTGAACACGATGGTACACACTCACTGCGCTCAAGGGCTGTACCGTCGTGCTCCAAGGGCTGTACCGTCGTTCTTCAAGGGCTGCACCGTCGTGCTCCAAGGGCTGTACCGTCGTGCTCCAAGGGCTGCACCGTCGTGCTCCAAGGGCTGCACCGTCGCGCTCCAAGGGCTGTACCGTCGTGCTCCAAGGGCTGTACCATCGTGCTCCAAGGGGGCCATGACCACCCGTGGTACGCCCATGTACCGCCCTTAACAACCCCAGATTACCACATCATCCTGCAGGACTCTACTCCCCCATGACCACCAACACATCTCCACCCTCACCTCCATCGCCAAACTGGAAGAAGGCTATCCACCCTCCCCTGGCCAGAAGGACATCACTCGACCCCCTTGAGTCCTTCTCCCCTCACGAAGGACTCTCTCCTTGCAGGATCCGTGGCCCCACCCGACCACAGGCACGCACTCTCAGACGCTACGAGACGTCACGAGACACGCAGGGGGAAACCCGAGTGTCCCCGACACATGTCCCCTCCATCCTTGATCCCTCGACAGCAGTCAGAAGCATCAAATAAAAAAAAAATCTTGATCAGTCTTAAGAAAATTATCAAAAACTGACATGTAACTACAGCTCATTTTGGGGAGGGGTTCGAACCCACAGCCCCGTCAGGGTCCAGAGCTTCGCCACTGATCAGCCAGGCTGTTTGATGCTGCAGTAACCCCGCAGGCCCAACACACGTCATTAGGTACGCTTCACAGACACATGTCTCGTGAGTTCCTTATATTTTCCCCCTCATCGGGTGACGGCAGCCCAGGTCACTCACCACCGTCGGCAGGTCAAGGGTCAAGCCATGGTGATCAAGGATTCGAACCGTCGTCCGCACGAAGCTGACACTCTGTTGCCGCAGCTGAGCAATGTAAACAAACCCGGGCATCAGCAACACCTCCGCTGATCAGCGGGTCTCATGTTTCTGCTTTCTGGAGTAAGTCAAGACACTCAGTGCTCAAGGACGAGGGTTCGACGACGTCTGGCAGCAACAGTCGAGTGGATCACGGCCTGAAGAGGTCAAAACGGTTCGACCCTTGAGCACGACGGTACGACCCTTGAGCACGACGATGCGACCCTTGAGCACGACGTTGCGACCCTTGAGCACGACGGTACGACCCTTGAGCACGACGGTGCGACCCTTGAGCACGACGGTACGACCCTTGAGCACGACACAGTACGACGCCATGACCTGACCCATAAGGTGTCACGCGGCAAACCGGCCCACCATATCCCCGGGTCGTACCGTCGTGTACAGAGGTCGTAACATGGTGCTTACGGGGTCGTACCCTCGTGTTCAACAAAGGGATTCAACCCACACGCCAGGTGATCCTATCTTATCCAGTTCAACACTGGTTCAAGTATCGAGTCCCATCGCCCCCATCGCCACCACTGTCCTCACGCAGTGGCATTCAGTTCCCACGAACACACTTGGCAGATATAACACTTGGTAACATTCCTCAGTTCTTTTGTGTTTCTGTCTATCTCCTTAAACCCGATATAAAAATGCCTCCGGAGAAATTCCAGTGGCCGTCTGTCCCCCTCCCAATGCACAGCCCACTGTACAGACGCAATATGGAGACATCATCACACATCAGCCACATACAAGGCCATTACCACGACGCAGCGCAGCACAAGCAGAGCCAGGTGATGTATGGGCCGAGTGCACGAACAGTGAGGTGGGACAAGAGAGAGAGAAAAAGAAAAAAAAAAACGTCCAAAATAAGTTTTTGGTGGTCCTCTCAACCCACCATTGCTCGGGAGGAGTCCCCACCTGCTGACTCGGGTCGTTGGTCGACCAAGC
>NC_092287.1:2725324-2730324 GCF_036320965.1 Panulirus ornatus
CTCTCTCTCTCTCTCTCTCGTAACCCGGGGATAACACACACTGTACACCATCAACTGTATTGGCTCTGACGTGAGGCGCTCCAGCCACTGTGTGTGTGTGTGGAGTGGTGGCCTCCTCCCATACCTCCCTGCAGTGGGGGATGCGAGGCTGGAGGCCACCACCCACTTTATATGACGGGTAGCGGGGAGAGGAGAGCAGCCCCTCACCCCTCCCTCATACAGGGAGGCAGACGGGAAAATGATTCTCAATCCACTGGTATAAGGGGCCGGAGGAGAGGCAGCCCACCTTACCCTGGCGTGGGGTGAGGGGCGGGGAGGAAACCGCGCACCCCCTGGTATAGGTGGGCGGGGGAGGGAGTGGGAGCGGCGCCCCGCCGTACACAAGACCATCACCCAACAAGACACACACACACAGGTGGTGATGCATCCAGACCACCACGTCTCGCCTCGCCTCGCCCCCCGCTGGTCATCCAGTGGTCTTCCCTCCTCATCTCATGATGCTGGCAGCCGCCACTCGCCCCCGCTGGTCATCCAGTGGTCTTCCCTCCTCATCTCATGATGCTGGCAGCCGCCCCCCCCCCCCTGGTGGTCATCCAGTGGTCTTCCCTCCTCATCTCATGATGCTGGCAGCCGCCCCCCGCCCCCGCTGGTCATCCAGTGGTCTTCCCTCCTCATCTCATGATGCTGGCAGCCGCCCCTCGTTCATGGTCCCTGATGGTCCTCAAGCTCGGGATGATAACCCTGGTCTGCATCATGTCTTCTGTCCTTCCTTACATACCCTGCTGAACCCAGGCCGTCTCCTGCTCACATACACCACCTTGTGAGAACCATTTCTTTCGTCTATCTTGCTTCTATGGGCTATGTTCTGAGCTATCTTTCGTCTATCTTGCTTCTATGGGCTATGTTCTTAGCTATCTTTCGTCTATCTTGCTTCTATGGGCTGTGTTCTTAGCTATCTTTCGGCCTGGCTATCTATCTATCCCTCTGTTTATCTACTGTTCTCCCGTGTTCTATGCCTCCGTCGTGTCATACGTCCCGGCTCCGTGTTCCGTATTTCACGTACGCTGTTCCCTACAGCGCCTTCCCCCGTGTCCTAAGGCTTCACCAGCGATTATCTCAACTTTCCCCCAGCTCTTCCTTCATCCTCCACGGCCGTCATTCCCTCTTTATCAAGTCTGAACCTTCTCCCGCTCCTTCGTCGTCAGGTCCCCCCCACACACGGGAGCCACTTCTCTCCCGTCTTCCCATACGCCCAGCACTCCGCCAGAGAGCGTAACCTAATGCGTACACGAGTCTTCATTCCTCCCTCCTACCCTCGTGCCTGGGCGCTCCCTGCAAACACGGGGGAAACGAAGTAGAGCCTTTCAACTCCCTCTAGACGGGCGGGTTACACACCCAGCGACGTTGTGGTGGTTCCCTTTGCCCTCGGCTCCCTGAGGGCTCCACGCACAAGTAGCCCACCTTACCCACCACCGCCCCACAACCCCCCCCCCCCACACACACACACAAGCACCAGGGCTGTCCAGGCACCGGAGCGAACACCCGGCGTTTATATAAAGTGAGATTGTGTGTGTGTGTGTGTGTGTGTGTGTGTGTGTGTGTGTGTGTGTGTGTGTGTGTGTGCGCGCGAGGTGGAAACTCCACCTTAAGTTGCCGCTCCTCCCACCACCGCCGCCGCCTCTGTTGTTTACGCCCGTCTACCCACGAACGTCCACACTCCGTGGCGAATTCAGTGGCCAAGTTTTTGAGAGAGAGAGAGAGAGAGAGAGAGAGAGAGAGAGAGAGAGAGAGAGAGAGAGAGAGAGAGAGAGAGACTGTGCGACGCCGGGGTTAATGTAAGGGGGGTAGAGACTCCTAGAGTCTGTCTGCGGAAGGAAGGAAGTAGACGTTGGCTCAGCCGACCATCCGGGTGGCCGAGGCTCACACAACACTGTGATGTAGAGAATGACGCAACGCCATGACGAAGGCGGATCAGGATCAACGTTGAGACAGAGGGCGAGGTGATTCGACAACTTGGTCATGAATGAAAGATAAATGCCAATGACATAAGCAGTGCCCCATGCTAGGGGGTACAGACACCCAGACCCTCGCTGTACAAATCTGTTCAGTGGAGATATACGCTTGGAGGAGGACCCCCCCCCCCCCCCCCACACACCCCTTCTTTTCCGCTTCCAATCACCACAGGCACAATCAGGACCGGCCACAACCCACAACATCCTGTCATCGCCTGGGGTCGCACACCGCTGACTCGACTGATAATTCTTGTATGCGGTTGTGACACAGCGACCACACGCTTTTTGTAACCCCATCCACCCCACCTTCACCAGACCGTTGATCCATGATGGACGACCACACAAATGAGAGCAAGGAAAGAAAAAAAAAATTTAATCCCAACCCACCATCACTCACCACCAGCCTTGCTTGACTCTTATGAGTCTAGGGTGTGCAGTCCACACATCCCTTCATCAACATCTGATATGCATACCCGTCCCAAACATCCTTGTAAATATATATATATATATATATATATATATATATATATATATATATATATATATATATATATATATATATATATATATTTATTCCACTCATTTTCTCCTTCATAATCTTAAGTAAGCAACTCAACAAAGATATTAAATGGCTCAACTTCAAAATGAAGTCAGGAGGTCAGGTAGGAGGTCACACAGGGTCATCAGTACGCTGCCTTTCGTCGTCATAAGAACAACAACAGGTTCATTCAGGTCCGGTAATGACCTTGAGAGACACCAGGTCTTGGCAAGCCCCCAGGTCCTACAGGTCAGACGGGCAAGACCTGGTTACCAGCCGACCAGGTAACCCAACACCCTCCTGACGCAGGTAACGTGACCTGGGGTGGCCAGTGCCTCGCTACCAGCAGGTACCACTGTGGCGAGCCTCACCACCACACCACCAGCAGGTACCAGGTCCCCACCACCACACCACCAGCAGGTACAAGGTCCTCACCACCACACCACCAGCAGGTACCAGGTCCCCACCACCACACCACCAGCAGGTACCACGTCCCAACTACCACACCACCAGCAGGTACCAGGTCCTCCCTACAACACTACAAGCGGGTACCTTGTACCTCACACACACACACACACACACACACACACACATACTGGCATACACATTTATACAATGATTATACTCCAGTGTTCACACTCCCCTAGGGGCTGGTCGATAGATGGGTAGGTACCTGGCTTAGGCTGGTGTGTGTGTGTGAGTGTGTGTGTGTGTGTGTGTGTGTGTGTAGAGACACAGTACATACATATAAGTATTAAGAGACGGGGGCAATACGAGTGTAAAACGCCCTCTCAGTAACACACACACATTTATAACAATCAAATCATAACTATAACATTCCACATACAAAACACAACTAAAAATTTAAAGTTAGACAGACAATTTTCTATAAATGATTTTGGATATTCATTTTCGAATGCATTTTTTTTTGTTCCAGGTATATTACAAATGAACACACGAAGCCAATATGGTATATAGTGAACATACAATTGGATCTATCACGTTGTTTTTTAGCTCTATTGACAGACTGTGACACAATTCACAACAACAACAACAGGTTGTATGCTACACACACACGCACACACACACATCACAAACAATACTGAAGAAAACATTTTAAAAAAACATATTGCGTGAAATGTGGGCGAATGATACTGGCGCTACCTCGCTAACGCGGGAAACAGCGAATACGTCTGGGAGGGGGATATATATATATATATATATATATATATATATATATATATATATATATATATATATATATATATATATATACTTGGTTGGTTCATATATCCATGGAGTGGGAGGGGACGTTTTATACCAGGTAAATTCATGGTAAACCCTGATTCCACCCCAAAGTAAACTGGTCCACACTGCCTTAAACCCCACCTGTGTAAACCTCCAGCTGAGAGGGGGGGCGTGGGGGGTGTTGGGTGGCCTTCACGCTGGTGCACCAGCGGCCCGAGGCAGTCATGGCTAACTGATGACGGCTCCTGAAGACACAGGCGTTCCTTACCCTCACTCACTGGTCCATACCACCTACAGTGGGTTCATACCACCTACAGTGGGTTCTCACCACCCACAGTGGGTTCACATCATCTGCAGTGGGTTCACACCACCTACAGTGGGTTCACACCACTTACAGTGGGTTCACATCATCTGCAGTGGGTTCACACCACCTACAGTGGGTTCACACCACCCACAGTGGGTTCACATCATCTGCAGTAGGTTCACACCACCTACAGTAGGTTCACACCACCTACAGTGGGTTCACATCATCTGCAGTGGATTCACACCACCTACAGTGGGTTCACATCATCTGCAGTGGATTCACACCACCTACAGTGGGTTCACACCACCTACACTAGGTTCACACCACCTACAGTGGATGAAGTACATTAGCCTTGGCAGTACCTCTCGATGGGGGGGGGGGGTTCCTATCCCCCCACGTCTCCACGGTGGTAACTGCTTGTGATGGGTCGTTGATCCAGCCGGCTGTTGGAGGCGGTACATTATCGTCGCAAGAACCTGCTGAAACGCATCCCCCGCTCAGGGCGTCTCCTCCTGTGTTATCGCACCACAGAAATGGCTCATTGAAAATGATCTTTCTTTCGTTTGTTTTTTGTTTACGTGAGTCAGAAAGTGTATGTTGTGTGTTAACCAAACCCACATGACATACGCCTCACCAAGTGTTCCCTGAACTGCTTGTCATTCTAGTTTGCATCTTACCAAAACATGTCATTAGTGACAATAATATCTATTACGTACAACACGTAATTATCAAAAATAATATCTATTAGGTAGAACATGTAATTAATGGAAATATAATCTATTAGGTAGAATACGTAATTACTGGAAATATAATCTAATAGGCAGAACATGTAATTACTGAAAATAATATCTATTAGGTAGAACACGTAATTACTGGAAATATAATCTAATAGGCAGAG
>NC_092287.1:2735324-2747696 GCF_036320965.1 Panulirus ornatus
TGGACCACTGTACCACACCCTGGACCACTGTACCACACCCTGGACCACTGTACCACACCCTGGACCACTGTACCACACCCTGGACCACTGTACCACACCCTGGACCACTGTACCACACCCTGGACCACTGTACCACATCCTGGACCACTGTACCACACCCTGGACCACTGTACCACACCCTGGACCACTGTACCACACCCTGGACCACTGTACCACATCCTGGACCACTGTACCACACCCTGGACCACTGTACCACACCCTGGACCACTGTACCACACCCTGGACCGATGTACCACACCCTGGACCACTGCACCACACCCTGGACCACTGTACCACACCCTGGACCACTGTACCACACCCTGGACCACTGTACCACACCCTGGACCACTGTACCACACCTGGACCACTGTACCACACCCTGGACCACTGTACCACACCCTGGACCACTGTACCACACCCTGGACCGATGTACCACACAATGACACGACGAAGTGGTCCATCATGCAAGGCTTAGCCAAATAGTGGTGTGATTTCCTCCATTCTTTCGCATGACCTGCATGAAAACACACTCCTGTCTGGCCGTTCCAACAGAAAAATATCAATATGGAATTAATAATAATAAAAAAATCGATAAAAAGGTGTTTATATATATATATATATATATATATATATATATATATATATATATATATATATATATATATATATATATATATATATATATATTCCCATGAGTCCACGGGGAAAAATGAAACACGAAAAGTTCCCAAGTGCACTTTCGTGAAATAATCACATCATCAGGGGAGACACAAGAGAGAAATATAACATTCAGTTGATATACATCGAAGAGACGAAGCTAAATCAAGTGGTTCACCAAGGGTTTATGAGAGAGAGAGAGAGAGAGAGAGAGAGAGAGAGAGAGAGAGAGAGAGAGAGAGAGAGAGAGAGAGAGAGAGGGAAGTGGTTTTAAAACTTTGAATGCCACGTGGTGAGGGCGTGGGGCCTCTTGAGAAATCACCCTGACTCTCACTTTAAACGCCCAGTAACGAGGACTGACCTTTAAAAGCCTTGTTGTTATGATTTTTTTTCTTAACCCAACCTTACTTTAAATACCAGACAACAGAGGCATTTAAAATACCCATCCTACCTTTATGTTATGACCTTTTTTTTTTAACCCAACCTTACTTAAATACCAGACAACAGGGGCATTTAAAATAACCCATCTTACCATTATATATCTAATAGATTTTCACTTAACTATACCTTTTCGAGAAATTAATTCTATGAAGCCAAGTTTTTCATTAAATATTCACAGTATGTCGCCCTCCACAAGTGAGCAGACATATTGTTATTGTTACGTTTTCTTCTTATTCCCATTTTCAGTTTTGTCTTTCCGTTTTCTCTCCATTAATCACCAGTACTGCCCACCATTCCTTTATTTCTGGATCTACTGTCGGGAAACTTCGTGGGCAAGTACTTTCCATTAGAGCGACCACATACAATCCCTTATCTTCCCTATACACAGGTCTCTGTAAAGATAACATGGGGTCAAAGGTCAAAAAGTTATTTTTTAAAATCGACCAACATGGCCCTACAACCTTATTTCGTATGAACTGTATAAAAAAAATGTCAGTCACAAGTGTTGTGAGAAAAGTTGTTCTGTTTCCACCCAGCCTGATGCCACAGTAACACTGCTACATACTGGTAGTGGTCCCGGGGTAATTGGTAGTTAAGGGTAACTACCTGTCCACTGAGGGTGGCAGACAAAATGGTCATTAGGTAGTTTCGTAGTAGTTATGGCTAATGGCCTACAACACTGTCAGTCCACTGTGGCCCACTGTAGATGCAGAATCACTTAAAAAATTACTTATGATAAATCTTTTATAATCACCTTATTACTTTATCATATTCTTTATCAATATAATTTTTTATAATCACCTTATTACTTTATCATATTCTTTATCAATATAATTTATCATTTCATTATCTATCTTTCATTTCATTATCTTTTTTTTATAATCACCTTATTACTTTATCATATTCTTTATCAATATAATTTATCATTTCATTATCTATCTTTCATTTCATTATCTATCTTTTTTTTATAATCACCTTATTACTTTATCATATTCTTTATCAATATAATTTATCATTTCATTATCTATCTTTCATTTCATTATCTATCTTTTTTTATAATCACCTTATTACTTTATCATATTCTTTATCAATATAATTTATCATTTCATTATCTATCTTTCATTTCATTATCTATCTTTTTTTTATAATCACCTTATTACTTTATCATATTCTTTATCAATATAATTTATCATTTCATTATCTATCTTTCATTTCATTATCTATCTTTTTTTTATAATCACCTTATTACTTTATCATATTCTTTATCAATATAATTTATCATTTCATTATCTATCTTTCGCTACCACTGTTACCTTTCCCAGGTAAGATTCAACACGTATATCTTGCCCTACATTCCAGGGGATAATTCTGTTCTGTACTCATTATAATAATGCTAAATTATATAATAATTTACATTATGACGAGTAATTAAGATTATAGTTTTGT
The DNA here is from genome assembly GCF_036320965.1 of Panulirus ornatus. NCBI lineage: Eukaryota > Metazoa > Arthropoda > Malacostraca > Decapoda > Palinuridae > Panulirus > Panulirus ornatus. Next base: position 2,737,908 of record NC_092287.1, read on the forward strand.
ATCAGCCTAACCTACGTGGAGGTCATTACTTATATTCAACTTATACAAGAAATAGACACTACAGGTTAAAGTGTATGAAAAATACTTAGATGTCGAATACACAGGATCTATTTCACTTATTTATTTCTAGAATATTCTCTATTTTGTGGTTGTGTGTGTGTGTGTGTGTGTGTGTGTGTGTGTGTGTGTGTGTGTGTTGTTACTGATGGTCAGAGAGTAAAAGAGACAGAAAAAAAAAGTGACGGAAAATGAATGCACGAATCCAGGAGGCTCCCCCCCCCCCCCCTCACTAGATGCAGCAGAGGGAGGTGTGTCCGTGAGGTGTGGGCGGCACGCCATGGACCAGTTCACACACCCCCGCTGCTCCTCCCGTGAGGCGTCTGTGTGTGTGTGTGTGTGTGTGTGTGTTCCCGTCATGAAGGCCTGGGGACAGACTGGCTCCTCCTCCTGCTGCTTCCCATAGTTTTCGTGTGGCGACCATTCAGCCACTCAGGGGGTGGTGAACCGTTATGTTACCATCTTATTTCACAACTACGATGTAAAGTTCTCTCCCTTTTCTTTTCCTTTGGTTTTTCACACAGCCTATAACCTCTCTGGCTTTATGAGTCTAGTCTACGTATACCCCGAGCTGTTTATATCAATTTCTTCAAAACTGTTATAGTAAACACAGCAACATTATACCTAGACACCTACACCCAGTATAGCTGGGAAGAATGAACGCCAGACACATCATCTCTAGTGGCGCTGGGAAGAATGAACGCCAGACACATTACCACAACCAGCACACACACACACACACACACACGAGCCATGGAGTGAACAGCAGCCCTGACCACTTTGTTACAGGTCATGGCTCCTCCTTCAGCCTAGAGTTCCTCACACCAGGGGAGGGCCTGGGTCACACCAGTCCTCACCTACACTTCCCAGACACACACGGGTCACAGCACGGCAGGATACACACACACACGGGTCACAGCACCGCAGGATACACACACACGGGTCACAGCACGGCAGGATACACACACACGGGTCACAGCACCGCAGGATACACACACACGGGTCACAGCACCGCAGGATACACACACACTAGGGCGCCGCCACCCACTGGCTGACCACACGAACATGACCCACCACAGACATGGGACATCCATGGCTCCCACGGAGCGTCAAAGCACTAGTGGAACACCCCCCCACCCCCCCACCAGCCATCTATCGACAGTACACAGCGAACACAACACTTCAGTAACTTCCCATCCTTCCCACAACAACAAGATACAACCACAGTAAATACACACACACACACACACACACACACACACACACACACACACCCAAGTCTGGCCCCCGGAGGGTGCATAAACAAGGCAGTAAAAACACTCTCTCCCCAGCACACATTCTCCCCCCGGTACACACTCCCCCCTGCACACATTCTCCCCAGCACATCACAACACCTACACCAGACACCTTCACACTCTCTTTCGTCCACTTCATAGCTATAACCTTCCCATTTTGCAACTCCTCCTCCTCCTCCTCCTCCTCCTCCTCCTCCTCCTCCTCACTCTGGTACAAAAAATCAAGGGTGGGAGGGGAGGCAGAGTCGCCACCGGGAGGGGAGTTGGAACGGAGTCACGAACGAGAGAGGGGGAGCAGGAGTCACTAACGGAAGAGGGGAAGCAGGAGTCACGGACGGAAGAGGGGAAGCAGGAGTCACGAACGGGAGAGGGGGAGCAGGAGTCACGAATTCGAGGGAGACGAAGGGTGCAAGAGGGGAGGTACTGTGGACAGGTACTAGAGGGAGACAACGCATGTCAGGGTGGGGGAGTGAGAAAGAAGGGTGGTGAGGGAATGAAGGGTGCTGAAAGGGAGCACTGAAAGGGGTTACTGAAATGGGGTTCTGAAAAAGGGTTGCTGAAGGCAACCACGAATCCTGGGCGGGGTGGTGTGTGTGTGTGTGTGTGTGTGTGTGTGTGTGTGTGTGTGTGTGTGTGTGTGTGTGTGTGTGTGTGTGTGCGTGTGTGTGGTGGGGGGGAGGGGGGCTGGATAGGCCTGAGAAGAGGAGCAAATCTACCGGGGGTAGAGTGTGTCAGGTAGATATATACATAAGGTAGAGAGTTGGTGCCACTGGGGACATAATAATACCATACCAAACTAGGCACTCAGCTGGTGACGTATCATTTATCCCCAGGAGCATAGACAACCCCAGGATGGCCAACCTCACTGAGGAAGAAACCCCTTGAGGGCCAACCTCACTACGGGAGAAACCCAGTGAGGGCCAACCTCATGTGAATGAAGGAGAAACCGTAGTAAGGATGCCAAGGCCAAGCAAAATGCCAGGGGTGAAAACATCCCCCTTGATTACGTCAACACAATAATATATATATATATATATATATATATATATATATACACGTCACACAAGAAAATCTTTCCACACCTGGAAAATATAGAAGGTATCTTAAAATGACCTAAAGCTGGTATGTAAAGGCCTTGTTTACAGTCACAGTGCAGCAACAATGAATAAAAAAACATATAATAAAACACAGTATAAACAATCTACACCTGCACACAACACCAGTCCCCAACACCTGCACACAACACAAGTCCCCAACACCTGCACACAACACAAGCCTCCAACACCTGCACACAACACAAGTCCCCAACACCTGCACACAACACAAGTCTCCAACACCTGCACACAACACAAGTCCCCAACACCTGCACACAAGTCCCCAACACCTGCACACAACACAAGCCTCCAACACCTGCACACAACATACTGGGGACGTTACATGAGCTATAAAAAGCTACGGCGTAAATAATGTCCAGGGAAGACAGTCGGAGCCGCTTTACTAAATAAGCAGAGAGGTAGAGGGAACCTCCAGGGCCGATGTGGCGGCCTAGCAGGTGGTAGGTGTACTGCTAGCAGGAGGGGAGGAGGGGGCGCGGCGGTAGCAGCAGGATGGTTCACAAGCAGGAGGCAGGTACAGGAGGGTACAGGAAGGCAGGCTGGGTCTGGGGGGGAGATACAGGATGACAGAAAGGAGATAGAGGGAGACAGAAGGGAGATAGAGGGAGACAGGAGGAGATGGAGGAAGGCAAGCACGTAGAAGGAGGCAGGAGGGAAGCAGGAGGGAAGGAGGGAGCCGAGGAGGAGGAAGGCAGGCAGGTACATACAGTGGCGGGCAAGAAAGAGAGTGAGGACCCGACCAATGTTTACTACAGTGCTCCAGGGCGTCCCCCGAGGCTCTCACTGACCGACCACACACACACCACACACACACCGTCACCACCTCCTCCTCCCGGGGTGCTCAGCCCACCAAGCTTCTTGGCGTCACCCCGGACGACAAACTTAAGCTGAGACACCTCACCGCCCTCAATCCAATCCTCCAGATAATCGTCTCTGTACACTCCAGGACACTTGTTCTCCCTACGTCTGGACTCGAGAACATCGACACGACTTCCTTTCTCCCCCAAGACTCCCCCACGCCTCTCCCCAGTCTGGGTTTCCTCCCCACCCACCACACAACTGCGGCATAGAAAAAAGGCCTGCAAGATCATCCCGGGTCGTTCTTATACCATCAAAGAGGAGCTCAACACGATACTACCCACAGCTTTCTCCAACCATTACCTGGACTCCACTGAACAGTTCGGGGGGAAAAACACAACACCTTTCCCGCCACCGTTACCTCCTGCAACCGGAGATCCCTCGTCCCCTAAGTTGCAGTTCGACTTCACAACCAATGTGAACATTGCCATTAATCATCGGTTGACTGTTACCTCACTCTCTGTTTCAAGACCTGTCTGTTACACACCATTTTTCACAATCCCATTGTCTACCCTGCATATATTTTCCTCGTATTATTATCATTATTATTACTATTATTATTATCATTATCATCATTACACATGACCACATATCAACACCACCACAACTATGGGTAATAAAGCAAGATCAATAAAACCTGAAGGCAAAAGACGACAACCCAGCCAGACAGTAACTAGCCCACAGTAACTAACCCAGAGAAAGAATGAAAGACGGAGAGAAAGAAAGAAAGAAAAACGGAAGGAAGGAAAGAAGAGGATGAGTCAACAGAGAGAGCCCGAGGACAGCCGCTGTCCACACCCACGGATGAAGGAAGCTCGCTCGCCACGGTGACGCTGATGGGGGAAATAGATTGACGAAATCGAGAGAGAGAGAGAGAGAAGAGAGAGAGAGACAGAGAGAGAGAGAGAGAGAGAGAGAGAGAGAGAGAGAGAGAGAGAGAGAGAGAGAGAGAGAGAGAGAGAAGGTGGGAGGAGGGAGGTGAGAATTGACAGCAGAATCTTGGAGGCAGACATAAGACTCTTAGCTGATGATGGGGTGAGGGAAAAGTTAGCGGAAAAAAAAAGTAGTGAATGGAAGAGGAGATGGACCGGAATGGGGAGCTAAAGGAAAGAGCAAGGAGAAGGCGAGCACATGGGGGAGGAATGTGGGGAGAGTGATAACTGAGGAGGGTGGGAGGCAAGCGATGACAGACACCACCAGAGGAAGGAAGAAATGGAGTGAACACAGACATGGAGGAGGGAGGAGAAGACATGGGGGAGAGTAGAGACAAAGAGATGGGGGAGGGAGGGAGAAGACAATGAGAGGGAGGAGGGGGAAGACAAGGAGAGGGAGGAGGGAGAAGACAATGAGAGAGAGAGGAGGAAGAAGACAATAAGAGGGAGGGTGAAAATAGTCGGTCAGAGATGAGAGACAAGGACAGGGAGGAGGGAGAATACAATCAGGTCATGTAGCACCGACCCAGGGAGGGGTGCTGGCAGCCTCCACCCTGGCAGTAGGGAGGAAGGGAGACGTGTGGTACCTGGGTGCAGGATACGAGAGGAACCAGTCAGGGAGGGAGACAAGCAGGGTGAGCAGGAGGTACAGGGAAAGCAGAGCAAGCAGGTGACAAGAGCAGGGAAGCAGTAAAGCAGGCACTGGGGGTCAGGAATGTGGGAGTGGAAGCAGAAGGGAAATTAGGATGTAGCGATGACGGCCACATGACCCCACCACCCACCACTAGCCCACCTGACCCACCTGCTGCCACTGGAACAGCCACTCTCGGGCCACTTGGAACACACCGCCCCCAAGACCATCCAGAACTGCCAACAAGGCCACCTGGAACTACCGTCGTCCAGGATTTCCCTCTAACCACTTCTGACGTCATCTACCAACCCCACTGGAGAACTACCCAGGGCCACTGGAGGTTCGAATCCCGGCCACTTGGAGCATTTTAAGACCACCTGGGATCACCTGGACCACTGGAACTACTGTTCAAGACCACCTAGAACCATCGGGTGCCACTGGAAATACTCTAAACACCAGAATGACACAAGACCACCTGGGGCCACCTGCCGCCACTGGAACTAGTCTAAGACCACCTGGAATGGCCGAAAGGGACCACATTCAAGTCTCAAACACCTTCTATCCCGACCACCTACCCCAGCTGGCACAAGGAGAACCACTCTGGAGCTTGGGCGTCACCTACCGGCCGGCAAGGTAGGTGGGCGTGACCGGCCACCTACCACCTACACCCACTGAGAGGCTCACCCACTTACACCAACGTACAACAAGGCACCACGGCGCGGATTTTGTAGTAAAATGTACCACGAGAGAAGGCAGTGGCAAAGATGATGTACACACGAAGTGAAGGAAGATATGAAGACAACAGAGCTGATCAAAAGAAAATATAAATATGCTGAAAGATAGATAGATAGATAGATAGATAGATAGAGAGAGAGAGAGAGAGAGAGAGAGAGAGAGAGAGAGAGAGAGAGAGAGAGAGAGAGAGAGAGAGAGAGAGAGAGAGGATTTGGGGGTGTCTTCTCCCATCTAAGGGAGCTTGGGGAGCGGGTGTCTCTTCCCCCCACTCCCTGAGAAGAGGGGGTCATGCCAGGGGAAGGAGGGAGAGGAGGGGAAGGAGGGAGAGGAGGGGAAGGAGGGAGAGGAGGGGAAGGGGAGGAGAGGAGTGGAAGGGGAGGATGTCTGGGGGGCAGGGAGGGGAGGAAGGGGGCGTGGCCCAAGACACGATGGGGTCTGGTTTTCCTCCCGCTAGCGTTCTTACTGGCTCCCTCTCCCTCTCTCCCTGCACTCTTACTCTCCCTTGACCTCTCAACCTGCTGTGCCACTTTCATTCGACCTCTCTACCTGTGCTGTTACACCCTCCCCCTCCCCCCCTCCTACTCCACCCTCTACCTCGCCCTTAACAAACCGTCAGACGCAAACAATCGACAGACGACTGACCAACTGTCGCAAACAACAGCCCCACAGTCGCAAACAATCGACAAACAAGTGACCAACTGTCGCAAACAACAGCCCCACAGTCGCAAACAATCGACAAACAAGTGACCAACTGTCGCAAACAACAGCCCCACAGTCGCAAACAATCGACAAACAAGTGACCAATAGCCACAAAAAAAACAAAAGACGGACCCTTAGCCTACACACCAGAGACCCCCCTCCCTCCTCCTCCCCAAAGGCAAGGGACCATCACACTAAACAACAGAGGAACAACGAGTAATGACCACAGATCAATACAGACCACAGGGACCACACACACAACACACACACACACACACACACACACACACACTGATGGCAAAAAAAAAAAAGAAAATATCATTGAAAAATAAATAAAAAAGGCCGCCTGGTACAGGTGCCTGGCAATATAAAGAACTTGATGGTCTAACTGGACACCAAGATGTGAATATCAATGGCAGACTTCCGTTGTGGGGGGGGAGGGAGGGGGGAAGAATCAGCTGACTGACAATAACAGAAAACAGCTGATCGTCGTCACCAGGCAACATGATACGAGCCGCGTGATCGACGGGAAAATGTCAATACTTTGGAATAAAGGTAAATAAACTGGAATGTCGTGTCCGTGTCTAGTCTGGGGAGAGAGAGAGAGAGAGAGAGAGAGAGAGAGAGAGAGAGAGAGAGAGAGAGAGAGAGAGAGACGGCCGTTGGAGGGGGGGCGCAACAGATGCAAGACCAAGAGGCACATGTGACACATATCGTCCCCCACCCCCCCACATGTGTCACATCTGTTGGTAAGAAACAAAATAAGAACCAACACGGAGTCTTGGGGGGGGGGGACAAGGTGAGAGTGTACCCCCGGGGGAGAGGAGGGGAGACACCCCAGAGAGACCAGCCTAATCTCGACTGCTCTCCCCTCCTCCTCCTCTCCCTCCATCAATCTACCCTCTCCCCTAGCTCATATAATCTACTCTCTCTCTCTCTCTCTCTCTCTCTCTCTCTCTCTCTCTCTCTCTCTCTCTCTCTCTCTCCGTCGAAACTCAAGGGGGCGTAACTGCCCTCTCCCTCCCTCCTTCTCTCTCTCTCTCTCTCTCTCTCTCTCTCTCTCTCTCTCTCTCTGTCCGTCGAAACTCAAGGGGGCGTAACTGCCCTCTCCCTCCCTCCTTCTCTCTCTCTCTCTCTCTCTCTCTCTCTCTCTCTCTCTCTCTCTCTCTCTCTCTCTCTCTCTCGTAACCCGAGAAGCTTAAGAGACTCTCTCCATCGTAATCCGAAGGTCGTAAGTGCTCCCTCTCTCTCTCCCTCCCTCTCTCTCTCTCTCTCTCCCTCTCTCTCTCTCTCTCTCTCTCTCTCTCTCTCTCTCTCTCTCTCTCTCTCTGAGGGGGGAGATATGTAGTACCTGGGGGGGAGGGGAGTTGTACAACACTAGACACGCCCCAGGCCAGCACCAGCAGCTTCAGCCACTACCTCCCTTGACGCATTATACACACCACACCTTCACCACAGGCAACTCCCTCTGGGTCGTAAGAGATTTCCCGCACTTTCCAATTCATTAACTACAACACACGACCACCTGAACATCTTTTACCATGTATAATGAATAACTATATCGCTCAAAGCAACGAGTATATCATCTATGAAATATTTCATATATTTTTTTTTTCTTTCATACTATTCGCCATTTCCCGCGATAGCGAGGTAGCGTTAAGAACAGAGGACTGGGTCTTTGAGGGAATATCCTCACCTGGCCCTCTTCTCTGTTCCTTCTTTTGGCCTCAGTATACACTTATCTATTTGGAATGACCGGAGTCACTTGGGGGAATGAGAACTTAAGCAATGTTCCATGTGTCACACACACACACACACACCACTTGCCTGCTGGGAGAGGTGTGAACCTACCTGCTTACTTACCTGTGAGAGGTGTTTGCCTGCTAGGAGCTAGGCGGGGAAATCTACCTACCAGCTGGAAAAGTGAGGGGGAATGGGGAAAGATCCCATTTCATGGGATGGGTGGCCCTGGTGGAAAGGATGGAAGAGGAAAGGAAGAGGTGCTGATGGAAGAGGAGAATCAGACAGAAAACACAGATACCTTACATCTAGCCATATAAACAGCCATACAAACAGCCATATAAACAGCCATATAAACAGATTTATGCAAAGACCACCAAACATATCACATCTCAAAACGGAAAAAAATCGTCTTTCTAAAATAACATACATTTAACAAGGTAGCACGCCAAGTGCCACTATGCAAGGTGTGAACCAGGAGACGATAATGACTGAACTACGACCAGTTATTGTCAGAGGTTCTGCGTGAGGCTGGGGGGTTGCTGTCCTTATCATGGCCTGGGGTTGAGGGCACAGAGAGAAGGGGTTGGAACGAGAGGGTAGAAAGTAAGATTAATAGCCAAGAAGACGTGAATTATATCCTGGCTTCTTCTACAGCAATAAATCATGGAATTTTCTCTGAGATTCCCACACCTCTCTCTCTCTCTCTCTCTCTCTCTCTCTCTCTCTCTCTTCTCTCTCTCTCTCTCTCTCTCTCTCATGATCTAAATTCCCCGAAACCCGGGCCCCTTGCAGCCGGGCCCCCTAGCTAGTTGGTTATCACCGACCTTTAGTCCTGGGTTAAACCCGGAAATTTGGGACCTATTAGAGAACGGCAGCAAACCAGGCCAGACCAATACCCAACCCGTTTCCCCAAAAGCTAAACCAAACCCCAAATTTGGCCCGACCCAGCCCCAAAAAATTAGACCGGCCCCTCAGCCCGACCGGGGGCCCCCTTAGCAGACCCGGTTTTTCCATTAGGCCCGGGGGCCGGGGGCCCCTTAGCCAGACCGGGACATTAGCCCGGGGCCGGCCCCCCTTAACCAGACCGGCCAATTAGCCAAACTCCAGACCAGATCCATTAGCCCAAAAAGGGGCATGTCTTTCGAGAGACAGTGTGACCGCCCCATGCAACGTGAGGTGGGATCTGATGACTTATTACAGCAAGGTACAAGATTTGGGTTTCCAGCTGTTTTCGTGCGGAGAAAATAGGTCCTGTTACACAGAGAAAATGGGGTCTAAATTTCTTGTTTGAGGGAAAAAGGGAAACTGATTTCTTGTTATATGGGGGGTAGGATGATCTCTGCTACAAGGGGGAAAGGGTTCCCCATCCCCTGTCATACAGAAAAGGAGGGGTCCCCTTTTTAAATGGATAGAGATTCTGGTCCCTTGTATAGGCTCAAATCCTTAGTTACAAAATGAACAGGATCTAATTCCCGTTATAAAATTAAAATTTGATCTGTTCCTTTTGTTACAAAAGGAAAAGGATCTAATACTCTGTACACAAGGAATAGGATTTGATCCCCTTTTTACAAAGGAAAAGGATTTTGATCCTTTATAACAAAGGAATAGGTCTGATTCCCCTTTTTTTACAAGGAATAGGATGGATTCTTTTAACAAAAGGAAAAAGATTGATCCCTTTTCATAAAGGAAAAGGATTGATCCCCTTATTACAAGAATAGGATCTG
>NC_092287.1:2747796-2772796 GCF_036320965.1 Panulirus ornatus
ACACCCCCTCACCACCACACCTCTGGATACGCCCCGGGGGGACGGGGGCTGACCTGGGGCAAGCCAGGGCGAGGGAACGAGAAGGATGTAAGCTGGGGTGAGAGGCAAAGAGGGAGGGCAGCCAGGGTAAGTAGCGAGGAGGGAGGGAAGTCGTAGTGAAGAGGGAGAGTGGGAGGGAGGGAAGCCTGGGTGAGGAGGGAGGGAGGGAGGGAGGGAGGGAAGCCTGGGTGAGGAGGGAGGGGAGGAGGGGAAGCCTGGGTGAGGAGGGAGGGAGGGAGGGAGGGAGTAGCCCACGGCAGGAATACTAAAGCCATGATATGTAAGAGGAAGGGAAGGTCCCCGGGTCGTGTGGTGTGTTGTGATGAGGCGTTGGCTACTCCGGCTGCCACACCGCTCGCCACCTTACTGGGACGAAGGGGAGGTTACTGGGGTGCGCGTGGGGAGAGGACGTTCCTTGGGAGGTTGAGCAGTAGGTCCATACACGACAGGTGCCCTTACCTGCGAGACAGCCAGCGCTGAGTGGCAAGGCAGAGGGTCATGACCAACCTGACGGAGGCGTGGTGAAGGGAAGGGCACACGTCCCAGGGGCCTGGTGGGGTCCACGTCCGCCCCTGGTGGAGACGGAAGGTGGAAATGGTTGTCTGGAGGGGGAAGGCGGGAGGGAGGGAGGGAGGGAGTGAATGATGGGGGTTGGAGAAGATGGGGATGAGGGAGAGATGCACTGGTGGTGGTGTTGGGGAAGGTAAACACTTGATGAAATATAAACTGACTCAAACTTCCCTACAAATTTCTATCATGTTCTCGTCTTCGTCCGCTTCTAACCCGACCGACCACAGCCACACACACTCAGGGAGATCAACTGCGGGTTTACAGGGCCGCCACGATGACCGGTAACTACGAGGTAAACTGCCACAGAGACCGTCGTTAAGTTTACCTGGAGTAAACCTACGGTACAGTGTAAGTCTTCTGGATAAACGGGTAAACTGCTGGTAGACGTTGATTATATGCTAAGTGGGTAAACCCTCAATGCACTTCAAATGTATTTCAAGTGAACTACAAGTGTATACAAAGTATACTTTCGTTAACATTAAGGTATGTTAAGCAACATCATAAACGATACTTGAGGTATAGTAAGAGTATACATAAGGTATAGTAAACCTTCAGATCCAAAGGGTAAACCCATCAGGTAAACTCTAGGTATACTAAAAATGCACCTCAGGGTAAAGTACAGGTATACAATAAGGTAAACTCCTTGGTATCCTCCCCTGCAAAAGGTGGTGTGTGTGTGTGTGTGTGTGTGTGTGTGTGTGTGTGTGTGTGTGTGTGGGGAGGTACCACAATGGGATACGCCGGGAGCACCTTCAACATCTTGCCCCCGTCAGAAGCTGAGCCAGCTCCTCCCACCAACCTTACCCCAGCAACCCTAGCAAGGCAAACCACCCCCAGCAACCCCCAGCAACCCTAGCAAGGCAAACCTCCCCAGCAACCCTAACAACGCAAACCACCCCCAGCAACCAATGCCACGACGCACTCTACCCCAACAACGCACTCGACAGCCTCATTCAACCACCACCGCCCGCCTCACACCACCTATCGCAACATACTCAACCACCCACCTAAACCCCATACATCACTCACGACTCCACAGCCATAAATCAAAAATCAAAAACCGAAAAAACCTTTATAAACAGTCATGTAATTACCATTCTGGGACCACTAGGGTGTCAGCAGGTCCAAGGACAGCTCTGGTAAGGTCCAAAAACCGTCAGTGCCCACGTATAGGGACATTAGAATTCTAGGTACATCTACGCATTTCCCACTAACTAGGCAACGTATACTAGGAACTGCAGGATAACAACCATACCAGGAACGTATACTAGGAGGATATAACTCATGTCCATCACAGACTCCTAATTCAACTAAGGTATTCATAAGAAAGGTCACTTCAAATCAATCGCATCTGAAACGTCCTTTTTTCACTAACGTCAAGAACTTCCATCAGATGCGCCCCGTAAGTAGCAGAGTCACTCGTGTGCCTCCCTAGGTGGCAGGAGAGAGAGAGAGAGAGAGAGAGAGAGAGAGAGAGAGAGAGAGAGAGAGAGAGAGAGAGAGAGAGATGCTACTGGTGGTGTACATCATACAAGACTCTGGTGTGGAGCAACACGTCACATAACAGTGGCGCTGTGTCCCTCTCTACCCCAACGCGCACGCAGCCCAAACCACCCACCCAAGCCCAGGATGACCCTAGGAAACACTGACATGTGCAGAGATATCGAGGTCTCTCTCTCTCTCTCTCTCTCTCTCTCTCTCTCTCTCTCTCTCTCTCTCTCTCTCTCTCTCTCTCTCTCGCCCGCCCGCCCGCCCTCACGCGGGATAACAGCAGCTGGAAGACGACCATTCATCTACCTTGCTTGGGGCGTCTGTCTTTTTGCGTGTTATTTTTTTTTTCCTCTTGTCTACTAAAGTCTCCCTCCCTCCCTCTTCTTCTCCACCAGTACCCCCACTTCCCCTCATCCACCGTCCTCTCCACCACACCTAACCCCCAACGCCACCACCCATCACTACCTACTACTATAACTACAACTACAACAGCTACTACTACTACTATTATTACTACTACTACTACTACTACCATTAAGGCGAGTGTGAACCATGTAAGCTTTAATTCAAGCCAAGGATATTACCAGTTAATTGCTGGCAACAATATTAAACAGGGAGCTGGACAATATTATCGATGGTTGAGTGGTATGGGAGACCAGCTAGTCCCACCATATCACACAGACATGGTCCAGACCCATACCTTCCCTCCTCCTGCTGCTCTTCCTCTTCCTTCCCTCCCTCCTTCTTACCTCTTCTTCTTCTTCTTCTTCCTCTTCCTCCTTGTGTTCCCGCAACACCTCGTCCTTCTCCCTCTCCTGTAGATTAACATTCCTCGCCCCTCCCACCCCCCACCCCCTCCCGCCAAGTCCAAACTTGCCCCTAACCTGCTCATTACGACCCTGATAACTTGTTACGCCCCGGACCTAATCTCTATTTCCGTCTAATTACAAGCACGAGGCCCTGATTTCTATGACTTGAGGGGCCCTTAAGCCACAACCAGCCCCTGTGTGGCACGAGGCCCTTACGTTGTCATCACAGACGAGGCCCTTAATAACACCAGAGACCTGAGGGGCTGCCTGACCACTAGGAGAGAGACACTTGTTGTTGGTAGTCACAGTTGGTGGCAATGGTGTTGGCAGGAGCAGTGGTGGTGTGGCAGCACTAGTAGTGGTGGTAGTGGTAACTATAGCAGTGGTGGTAGTGATTGTGGTGGTAGGAGGTCACAGTTTGTGGTGTTGGTACCGACGGTGATGGCATGCTGTAGTGGTAGCAGGGTCTCTCTCTCTCTCTCCCCCGTCTGTTGGCTGAGGGTTGCGTGTCTCCCGCTGCACCCATCGTTACCCCCAGGGGCGGGCCCCCCCCCCCCGACCCCCCCACAATGCTGGAGCCCCTGAACCAATAAAGTATCTCCCCGTCCAGCAAAAATGGAAACTGGGCGGCAGTGGCGTGTCGGATTTACGGCACGAATCCCTCACTGTGTCTGGATGCATGGGTTCGATACCCACCCACTGGAACACCCACTGATGAATCCCTCACTGCGTCTGGATGCATGGGTTCGATACCCACCCACTGAAACACCCACTGACGAATCCCTCACTGTGTCTGGATGCATGGGTTCGATACCCACCCACTGAAACACCCACTGACGAATCCCTCACTGTGTCTGGATGCATGGGTTCGATACCCACCCACTGAAACACCCACTGACGAATCCCTCACTGTGTCTGGATGCATGGGTTCGATACCCACCCACTGAAACACCCACTGACGAATCCCTCACTGTGTCTGGATGCATGGGTTCGATACCCACCCACTGGAACACCCACTGACGAATCCCTCACTGTGTCTGGATGCATGGGTTCGATACCCATCCACAGAAACACCCAATGACGAATCTTTCCATTCACTCCCTTCGTATCCACTTGGTGTATGACGTGAGGAAAAGAGAATCTACACAATAAATATATGTACATATACAGTGTGTGTGTGTGTGTGTGTGTGTGTGTGTGTGTGTGTGTGTGTGTGTGTGTGTGTGTTTGTGTGTGTGTGTGTGTGTGTGTGTGTGTGTGTGTGTGAGTGTGTGTGTGTGTGTGTGTGTGTGTGTGTGTGTGTGTGTGTTATCAGTGAGTCATGCCTGTGACTGTGACATAGGCCTCGGCTATGTCACCCCTACGTCACATGAGATAACAGTCCGTTATCGCGATAATGATAACAATGATACGATCACCTGTTGTCTTAATTACCTACCAAGATATCAAATGATTCCCTGAGAATAAAATATATTACTTTTATTATCCTTTCTAGAATAATTTCCGATAGTGATATGGAAATAGGGAATAGGAGGGGAACTAGAAAGTACCTAAGAAGAGACTTTCATATTAGGAAGAGCTATAAAACAAGAGTGGGGAGAAAGGACGGAGTAGGGGAGAAAACAGACAGCATTGGGGAGAAAATTGAGTTAGGGGGAGAAAGTAGTATACGGAAGAGGGGAGATAACACAAAGGAGGAGGAGGAGGAGAGGGGAAGAGAGCACCCCTCTGACCGTGAGATGGGGAGGTCCTGTAAATGGGGGGAAAGAGGGGAAAATTATGGGCAAGGGGAGCTATATGGGGGAGGGGAGGTAAAGTGTATGGGGAGAGTGTGGGGGGGGGGGAATTGATTATAACATTCATTCATCTTCCAACCCCCCGCCCCCCCCCGCACCCTCCCTCCACATAAAATAAGGGGGTAGGGGGTTTAAAAGGAAAGGGGGAGGGGGTGAATTATAACAACCGCCTCCCCTACTCCCTCACACACACTTTATTACACTGTAACACACCTGCTCCAACCCTAGTGTATACCCAGGCCTCGACTACATACCTGTGTGTGTGTGTGTGTGTGTGTGTGTGTGTGTGTGTGTGTGTGTGTGTGTGTGTGTGATTACTATTTGTGATTACTTGTGATTACTATGTGATTACTTTTGTGATTACTATTTGTGTGTTACGGGTAGAGATGTTTTGTACTCGTGTGGCCCCTTGAGTGTACGTATGTGTACCATGTCTCCACGTTATGTATACACACACACACACACACACACACACACACACACACACACACACACATACATACATACAAACACGCCAGCTTACGCCAGGTACCACCGTTCTACGACCAGTCCCGAAGGGGAAGATGAACAGCTGGCCTGCCTTGGGCTGTCAGCCCCACCCCCCGGCAGCCTCCCACGGCTCCTGATCCACTCGACTGTCAGTGTTCGCCCTTTTTTTTTTTTTACGTGCACAGACACTCGAGCCTTCCTCCCTTCCCTGTGCCCCCGTGAGGGCCACACCGAGTACCACTCGAGCGAAGGTGTTCCTCCGTCTCTCCCTCATCTCGTCCTCAGACTACGGCTAACACCCCCCCCCCCCCCCAGCACCAACATTATCTCCCTCCATCTCTCTCTCTCTCTCCTCAAGAATCTCTCCCCTCTCATGAGTTCTCCCTCCAGAGTGTCCAGGGCAAAAAGAAGAAAAAAAAACTAAGTTTTCCCCTTTAAGGTCTCTTTAGGTTCCCCCCTCCTCCCCCTTCCCCCTCCCTCCTTTAAAAGTCGTGGGTACGTTCCTTAATTAAAGGGGGGGGGCTTTCCCCCCCCCTTTTTAAAATTCCGTTCGTGTTCCGTCTCCAACACCAAGCCAAAGTTGGACGAATTTTCTCCTCAATCAAAGTAGCGCAAGTTCGAGCGGCGCCTCTAATCCCCCCTCTCCTCCCCTCCCCCCCGGGCTAGATCTCCCCCACCTCTCCCTCTCCCTCCTCCCCTTCCCTCGTAAGTTCAGATCATCGCCCCCTCAAGTTCGTTCACCGCACCAAGTTCAGGTGTTGTAAGTTTTCGGGGGGCGCGTGACGCAGCCAGCACCATCCATTCACGGGTCGTAAGTTCTCTCTCTCTCTCTCTCTCTCTCTCTCTCTCTCTCTCTCTCTCTCTCTCTCTCTCTCTCTCTCTCTCTCTCTCAACACCTGCAACTTTATTAAATCCCGTTAACCACACACAAAAAAAATCCTAACACGAAATCTACCGAGGAGGAGTCATGGAAACAGACGATATATATATATATATATATATATATATATATATATATATATATATATATATATATATATATATATATATATATATATATAAATCGCCCTATCAATCCTCTTTGCTTGTCATGGTGGAGTGGGGATTGCACGGGGATGTGGCACCAGCTGGCTGGCGGAGGAGGAGGATTGGGGGGAGGAGGGAGGGGGGGGGGGGACTAGGAGGCATGGGGTTGTTGGAGGGAGGGAAGGTTGGAGGGAAGGAGGGGGTGGAGGTGGATGCTATAAGACAAGATGTTAATTGTGTAGCGCGAGGCGTCCCGACCAGCGATTACCATCTGCCTCGAACAGCCAGGGGGAGGGAGGGAGGGTGGTCCCCCCCCGTCCTTACACTGCTGGAGAGAGAGAGAGAGAGAGAGAGAGAGAGAGAGAGAGAGAGAGAGAGAGAGAGAGAGAGAGAGAGAGAGAGAGAGGTGGTGTTGATGGTGATGGCACAATGGTTATAGATGGTTCGTGGTGGTCGTCTAAACCCCCACACCAGCTGAGTGAGTCTTGCAGGACCCCACGAAGCTCGTGTTATCGCTCCTTATCTCTGCTTCCTTCACGGCTGCTGGAGGCGCCGTACGCCCACGCCCAACGCCCAACGCCACATCCAGCCTGGTCTTCGCAGAGGCTGGTCCAGCGCCCCCTTTTTCCCAAGTCTCCAGTGTAGCGCCCAGGTTCGTATCTCTTATGACCCCGTGGTTTCCACTGCCACCGTTAACGCATTGCATCTTTTTGATTTCATTTTAGCAATGTTTTCGCAAAGTCTTCCATGACGTAGTACGTTCCAGTGGGGTACTGGAAAGTCGTCTCCAGTATTCATTTCTTTCGTGGGTGGTGATGACAGTGGGTGGCGACATACGTGGGGTGGTAATGACAGTGGGTGGCGATATACGTGGGTGGTGATGACAGTGCGTGGCGATATACGTGGGTGGTGATGACAGTGGGTGGTGACATACGTGGGGTGGTAATGACAGTGGGTGGCGATATACGTGGGTGGTGATGACAGTGCGTGGCGATATACATGGGGTGGTGATGACAGTGGGTGGCGATATACGTGGGTGGTGATGACAGTGGGTGGCGATATACGTGGGTGGTGATGACAGTGGGTGGCGACATACGTGCATGGCGACATACGTGGGTTGCAGTGTCCACACCGTGTGTTGCAGCGTCAACACCGTGTGTTGCAGCGTCCACACCGTGTGTTGCAGCGTCCACACCGTGTGCTGCAGCGTCAACACCGTGTGTTGCAGCGTCCACACCGTGTGTTGCAGCGTCCACACCGTGTGCTGCAGCGTCAACACCGTGTGTTGCAGCGTCCACACCGTGTGTTGCAGCTCTGATACATCAACATTCACTGCTCTCCAGAGTGTATTGACTCAAGTGTCTTAATGATAATGTGTGCAGAGAACAACACTACCTCTGTCCCTCCCCCCCCCACCCCCCACACACACTGATGCCAATGGGTCCCCCCCCTCTCCCACCCCTGGATCTCAACATACCCCCCCCCCCCCTCTCGTGTGTGTCCCACTGCAGCAAGGAGACATAGAGAAAGCGGCCAACCTTGGAACAATGCGATACACACACACACACACACACACACACACACACACACACACCAAGGATAGTGTGAGCCATGTACAGGGGTAAGTGTGTCGGGGTGTGTACATCAGGGCGACATTGGAAAGCCAGCGAGTGCATGGCACGAGGGAGGGGCGGCTGTGTGCATGACCTGGCTTTCGTACATGTTGTGAATGTGGAGAATGTGAACCCTACGCATGTTGCCTGACCCACTGCAACGCTGGTAAACCGGTTTACATACATTCTCAGACCTGTTTGGTTTACCAGGATAGCATACCTATCTCTGTTTGGTTTACCAGGATAGTATACCTATCCCTCTGTTTGGTTTACCAGGACAGTATACCTATCTCTCTGTTTAGTTTACCAGGATAGTATACCTATCTCTTTGTTTGGTTTACCAGGATAGTATACCTATCCCTCTGTTTGGTTTACCAGGATAGCATACCTATCTCTCTGTTTGGTTTACCAGGATAGTATACCTATCCCTCTGTTTGGTTTACCAGGATAGTAAACCTAGCCCTCCTATCCCACAGCACAGATCTGGAGGGTCTGAGGCCTTAGATCTGCCCCTCATGGAAGAGAGAGGAGTGAGGGGTGACCTGATCACAACCTTTAAGGTTTTAATAAACCCGATTAATGACGAAGATTGTGAAGAGAGTTCTTCCACAACCAAAGATCACAACATGAAGCAGGGGAAATCGTTAAGCTGGATTTATGTCATTACAACCTTTACAGCAACATGAATGGTAGGTGAATGGTGCACACTAAACCAGGAAACAGTAATTACGAACGGCATATATTGAGTTTAAAATGTTGTATGATGGTAGAGTCTATGAGATGGGGGCCCCATGAATGTAAAACTCTCTCCCTATACAGTGCGAGGGATGGGGGGCCCCCATGAATGTAAAACTCCCTCCCTATACAGTGCGAGGGATGGGGGGCCCCCATGAATGTAAAACTCCCTCCCTATACAGTACGAGGGATGGGGGGGGGCCCCCACGAGTGTATAACTCCCTCCTCCTCCCCATACAGTACAGAGAGGTGATTTCACATGGCAAGAATCACACGGGCCTCAGCGTCTCCCATGAACTTCCCCAATATGCTAATAGCTTTCACCACGAACCAAGAGGCGCTGTTCCACTAGCCCTGGCCCCTCCCCACCTTCTCATCCCACTGCAACATCTACGTATCACTCTGGCCTGTCACTACAACACCCATCCACCACAACAGCTAAAATTACTGTCTATCTGTCTGGTTACCACAGCTACCGACCATAGCACTAACTGCTATCACAAACAGCTACTCCAACAGCTAGCGTCCTCAACACCCGACCCCTGGGAAGCAACTTACTCCAACACTTCCACCAACAATTTCTTTTATAAAATCCCCCTTCACCAACATCATCACCATCACTGCACCAACACAGCCACCGCTGGCTATGTGAGACAGCCTTGTATACACGAGCATTACTCTATCCATAAACATCCACGAACAAACTGCTTAAAGAAGTGGGAACTTGTACACGTCTGTTGACGTCACTCGTGTATGTACAACTGTACACCCTGGCCAGGCTCAGACAGCCTTGTAGTGTGCACAGCTGTACACCCTGGCCAGGCTCAGCTGACCTTAGAGTATGTACACCTGTACACCCCTCACCCACTCTGTGACTCACTTCAGCCCCCCTCCATCCCCCATGGTTCCACTCGCTGTCACATCCACTCCTGGGTACCGAGGGCACCCCACTTCCTCCACGTCCTCCCAGCTGCAATTACTTTGCTTTACTTCACAATCACTTTCAACTTTCCCCCTTTGCACGCTCTCCTAAAGTACTACTACTACTACTACTAAATAATAATAACAATAATAAGCACAATAAAACAAATACAAAACTAGTAAGGAGAGCCACCCCCCAGCTAGTGCCTTTTCCCTGGTTCCTTGTTATTCCCAGGGCAGAGCAGGAGGTGGTGTGGGTAATGTGACAGCTGAGTGAGACATGTGACGCCCACAAACCAGAGCTGGTAACATTTTACCTCCAGGGGAGCCGGGCCGCGCCCCTCACACCAACACACTGTAAACACCCAACTGCTAATGTTGAACGTACGTTAACACCAAGCTGTTTACGTAAACACATTTGTTATCATCAGGGGTGTAAAAATATGTAAAATAACAAATGTTAAAGATCTAAATTCTCTAATTCATCATATATACAGTACTTGTACACACGTAGCCCCACACACACACACACCCATGTTAAAAAAAACAACGAAAATGAATTGCTTTCAGCTTCGCCTCCACGACAAATTTTGGAAAAGCCTTGGACACAGGAGGCCCTGGGCTGGGGGGCGGCCAGGCAGAGCGGAGAGCCTGGTACAATAATGAGAACACGGCCTGACGTGCCTCGGGAAGACCTGGAAGCAAGAATGAATTCTAGAGGAGAATAAAAGTGGGAGTTTCCTCTTAATGGCAGAGAATCGGTGGATGGCAGAGAGACAAATGGAGCGAGGATAGGTGATGGCACGACTGATTGCTGCCAGCACGCCAGTTCGAGCCCCTCGTTATAATTATTCCAAGGGTTTATTTTATTTTTCGAATAAGAGACGGAAGGCGTGGGAGAGAAGCCAGGAGTCAGGGACTTCAGGGAATGGCTGGGAAAGGCAGAGGGAAAAACCACAGCTAAAAACCAGTTATGATGGTTCTTGTACCGGTCGCCTTCTCACCTGGACTCTCACGTTTTCGCTCTGTACGGAGGAAACCCCGAGCCAGAGACAGCCTTCGCTATCTACCTCCAGGTCAACGGATGTCCCAACACCTCACATACCTGACGTATACATACCCGTGTTGGACTCTAGAGGTACGAATAGCGACTGCTACCCACAACCCTGCAGGACGCGTCACACAGCGGCCACCTATGTATACCATCCTGGAATAATGCAGGACCTGGAATGCAACCTGACCCACAGCTATGCGGGCCAACATGACGGCTGGAATGAGATGAAGCTCAGACTGGTCGTGGCGTCAACCCTTGGGAGACACATACCTTCCAGGACGCCGGCATCCGACATGACGGGAATGCTTCGTGCAAAGATGACAGGATGTCAAATTAAGACAGGCCCTCTGGAAACGGAGGAATTACGAGGGGGAAATACACGCAGGGGGGCGCGCGCGCTAGACTGGAAATGCAACCGTGTTAAAATGCGTAGTCCTCCCGGGAGGACGCGATGGAGAATGAGGCTCCGGCCTGGAATGGCCCTAATGACTGCAATGAAACTTGCATAAGACGAGACAACGAGCAGCAAGGAGGCGCGACCTGCAGCTGGAGGGCGGGAGGAGAGGAACATAACGGAACGGAGAGCTGGAAGGAAGGATGGAAGCAGAACGAAGGACTGGAAGGAAACAGAAGCTGTATATGGAGGGAAGGAACAGAACCTGGAACTGGAAAGGACAGAACTTCAATTAATTTCCAGGACGTGGGAAGCCTGGGGTCCCCCAAGCGTCCAGTACACCCCCCTGGACCTACCCCCCACCTCCTCCCCACGCCATTCGCCCCGTTCCACCAACTGCGAAACTCCCACAATCCCCACCGCGGTCTGGATGCCACCCTCCCACATAGAGACGTCTCCCCCCACACCCCTATATAAAGACGTCTCCCCCACACCCCTATATAAAGACGTCTCCCCCACACCCCTATATAAAGACGTCTCCCCCACACCCCTATATAAAGACGTCTCCCCCACACCCCTATATAAAGACGTCTCCCCCACGCCCCTATATAAAGACGTCTCCCCCACGCCCCTATATAAAGACGTCTCCCCCACACCCCTATATAAAGACGTCTCCCCCACACCCCTATATAAAGACGTCTCCCCCACGCCCCTATATAAAGACGTCTCCCCCACGCTCCTATATAAAGACGTCTCCCCCACACCCCTATATAAAGACGTCTCCCCCACGCCCCTATATAAAGACGTCTCCCCCACGCTCCTATATAAAGACGTCTCCCCCCACGCCCCTATATAAAGACGTCTCCCCCACGCTCCTATATAAAGACGTCTCCCCCACACCCCTATATAAAGACGTCTCCCCCACGCCCCTATATAAAGACGTCTCCCCCACGCCCCTATATAAAGACGTCTCCCCCCACGCTCCTATATAAAGACGTCTCCCCCACACCCCTATATAAAGACGTCTCCCCCACACCCCTATATAAAGACGTCTCCCCCACGCTCCTATATAAAGACGTCTCCCCCCACGCCCCTATATAAAGACGTCTCCCCCACGCCCCTATATAAAGACGTCTCCCCCCACGCCCCTATATAAAGACGTCTCCCCCACGCCCCTATATAAAGACGTCTCCCCCACACCCCTATATAAAGACGTCTCCCCCCACGCCCCTATATAAAGACGTCTCCCCCACGCTCCTATATAAAGCCGCCTTACGCGCGCTACCAACCCACTTCTTATTTCCATAATTTAAATAAATACCACAGGCTAGCAGGTCCATTCATCAACCAATCCAAAAATTCAAAAAGAATTACCATCAGACCGTGCACCATACAGGAGCTCTGATCCTCCTGCACGGTGGGTGAGGGGGATCAAATCTTCCTCCCAGCTGGATGAGGGGAATCTGATCTCCCTCCCAGATGGACGAGGGGGAATCTGATCTTCCTCCCAGATGGACGAGGGGGAATCTGATCTTCCTCCCAGCTGGATGAGGGGAATCTGATCTTCCTCCCAGATGGACGAGGGGGAATCTGATCTTCCTCCCAGACGAACGAAGGGAATCTGATCTTCCTCCCAGCTGGATGAGGGGAATCTGATCTTCCTCCCAGCTGGATGAGGGGAATCTGATCTCCCTCCCAGATGGACGAGGGGGAATCTGATCTTCCTCCCAGATGGACGAGGGGGAATCTGATCTTCCTCCCAGCTGGATGAGGGGAATCTGATCTTCCTCCCAGATGGACGAGGGGGAATCTGATCTTCCTCCCAGACGAACGAAGGGAATCTGATCTTCCTCCCAGCTGGATGAGGGGAATCTGATCTTCCTCCCAGCTGGATGAGGGGAATCTGATCTCCCTCCCAGATGGACGAGGGGGAATCTGATCTTCCTCCCAGATGGACGAGGGGGAATCTGATCTTCCTCCCAGCTGGATGAGGGGAATCTGATCTTCCTCCCAGATGGACGAGGGGGAATCTGATCTTCCTCCCAGACGAACGAAGGGAATCTGATCTTCCTCCCAGCTGGATGAGGGGAATCTGATCTTCCTCCCAGCTGGATGAGGGGAATCTGATCTCCCTCCCAGATGGACGAGGGGGAATCTGATCTTCCTCCCAGATGGACGAGGGGGAATCTGATCTTCCTCCCAGCTGGATGAGGGGAATCTGATCTTCCTCCCAGACGGACGAAGGGAATCTGATCTTCCTCCTAGCTGGATGAGGGGAATCTGATCCTCCTCCCAGGTGGACGAGGAGGGATCTGACCTTGAAGGAGGGGAGGGGAGGGAAAGATTTAATGATCAGAAAACGAAAAAAATGGAGTTTGGTTGATGGGGGAGGGGGGGAGGGGGTGGGTTGTGGGGAAGGCCTTTCCCGCCCGTCTTTTCCCCAATGTGGAGGAATGTCACGCTTGAGGGAGTACAGATAATGGCTCTTAAAAAGTCTTAATTACGGGAGGATCACATGCCCACTGCACTACATAAAATGCTATACCACAGTTACTAGGAAGGTCAAAAAGATAAAGATAATTTTCGAAGTCCTCAGACTCTCCAGGCATTACATGTTTGGTGACGTAGGCCAACTGCTGGCATTAGTTTGTCATGTCATCACATGTAATTACTTCCAGAAAGATGTAAGTACTCACTTTGCAGTGAGAATTATTTCCATGAGATTCTAGTCCTACAATATGATCTTGAAGGTTGTGGCTTTCCACTCTCGGTGTAATACAGGAGGTGGCGTAAAAATGTGGTGAATGATGCCTTGGGACAGGTCTATGCCGAGGGGTGAGAGGCGTGCACGGGATAGAGCGAATTAGAGAGATGTGGTATACGGGGGGTGACGCGCTATCAGTATGCTGAATAGGGGCATACGATATAGCCAGGGGACACCATGGTAACGTCTCCGGGGCTTGGCTCGGGAGAGGTGCTCTGGTTTAGGTGCAAAATACACACACACACACACACACACACACACACACACACACACACACACACATAATCATATCAGTAAATAAAAATATTTGGGCATAAAAGGCATCATTCACTCACTCCTCTGTCTATATCAGACTGATGACGTCCCTCTGGCGTCCAAGGGGCCGGTGTATCTGGACCCCGGCAGAGTCCTACACGGCAAAGTCCTATAAGGAGGAGTCCTACAGGGCAGAGTCCTAAGGGTAGAGTCCTACAGGGTGGAGTCCTACAGGGCAGAGTCCTACAGGGCAGAGTCCTACAGGGCAGAGTCCTACAGGGAGGAGTCCTACAGGTAGGAATCCTACAAGGTAGAGTCCTACAGGGCAGAGTCGTACAGGGTAGAGTCCTACAGGGAGGAGTCAAACAGGGAGGAGTCCTACAGGGTAGAGTCCTACAGGGTAGAGTCCTACAGGGTAGAGTCCTACAGGGTGGAGTCCTACAGGGAGGAGTCAAACAGGGAGGAGTCCTACAGGGTAGAGTCCTACAGGGTAGAGTCCTACAGGGCAGAGTCCTACAGGGCAGAGTCCTACAGGGTAGAGTCCTACAGGGTGGAGTCCTACTAGCAGACGTGAAGAGAGCAGCTGCAGGATCTCAGGTCCTGGGCCACACAGCCTGACCCACTCTATAATTTGTGGGTCACAACTTGTCCGGTGGTCGGGTGGGGGAAATTACCCACGTCCAACTCTTCCACACAACACCTCTCTCTCTCTCTCTCTCTCTCTCTCTCTCTCTCTCTCTCTCTCTCTCTCTCTCTCTCTCTCTCTCTCTCTCTTCTTTACGAAGCACGTGGGGGTAGAAGCCGGGAGGGGGGGGGGTGACATCCTGGCTTTCCACAGACAGACAGACAGACAGACAGACAGGGAGCAGCAGACACAACACGAGGTCAAGCAAGAAACGTGTTGAACAAAGACGTCATCAGGACGTGTAGTGTGGCAATGGTGCATGAATGGAACAGAACGACCCAGGACATGCTTAAATGATGACACGATATATATATATTTGTAAAATGAGAAGTTTATGATTCGCTCGTTGTCTGCCTTGGACAATCGCATGTTTACCAAATGGCGTCTTAGCTTCGTCTCTTCGTTGTATATCAACTGACTGTTATATTTCTCTCTTGTGTCTCCCCTGATGATGTGATTATGACACGAAAGTGCACTAGGGAACTTATCGTGTCTCATTTTCCCCGAGCACTCATAGGGATATATATATATATATATATATATATATATATATATATATATATATATAGATTGGAACTGGGTCAGAGGTCATGCTGCTAAAGACGAGGGTCAGGGAAACAGGTCAGACTGTTGCATGAAACACGACCATCCCCAACAGCCAGCGACCATCCCGGGTCATCAATACATCTGCATTTGTCAGCGTCCCACACGCGGGACAGATGAGCCACTCGTCCGAGTCCCAGGTGTCCCATTGAGGCATGTGGTGTGGGTCGTGTGTTAACCCAGGAATATGGGGATAGGAGAGAGAGAGAGAGAGAGAGAGAGAGAGAGAGAGAGAGAGAGAGAGAGAGAGAGAGAGAGAGAGAGAGAGAGAGGAAACAGAGTGAGGTCATGGTAATGGAAGGGGGGATCGGTGGAAGGGAAGCTGGGAAAGAGAATGTATCATTCATCCTAGCGCTGAGCTCAGCCGCCACTGTGTACCACTGTGGTGGGTAGCATGACGGTACGGTACCACACACACTGTGGTACACGAGGTACCATGACTGTGTGGTATCGCCACACTGGAGTACAGGTCATACCACGACGGTACAGATGGTACCACGACCCCGTGTGGTACAGATGGTACCACGACCCCGTGTGGTACAGAACGGTACCATATACGCTGTACCCCCCCCCCCCCCCCCCCCACGGGAGACTAGTCATGCAAAATGCATGAGCCGCCTTGTTAGGCAAGACGAACCACCACTTCGATCATTAGCGGCGTCACACTAAAACCTCACGAACAGGATGAGGTCAGGTCACACCTCACGTCACGTCCTGGGGTCATCCGGTGAAGCGGGGCGTATATGGGCGTACGCACGCGGGATCTCGACGTACGCATGGACCAATGCCTCACACAGTATGAGAGGCGTAACCCACACGAGCTGCCACGTGGCTTAACATGTCTCTCTACACAACACATCTTTAATGTCTTTGTCCATATGGCTCAAAATTTCTAAAAATGTCTGGTGAAAGCTGACGTCATTTCCTCCCTAACTGGGTCAAGGTCAGGTTTAGAAGCCCGGCTACAACACGCTGGGGGGGGGGGGGGTGCCCGTCGTGCTCAAGGGTCGTACAACCAGGGAGAACACACACACACACACACACACACACACACACACACACACACACACACACACACACACACACTCTTCCTCCTACAACCACAACCCACACACGGGGGTTGTGGGGAGAGCACAGGAGGTGGGGGGTCAGGAAGTGGGATGCGGAAACCCACCAACCCACTGTGATTGTGTGATGTGGTAACGACCATTCAGGGGTTACGGACGACCCCCACCCACCCTTAGAGAGAGAGAGAGAGAGAGAGAGAGAGAGAGAGAGAGAGAGAGAGAGAGAGAGAGAGAGAGAGAGAGAGAGAGGCCGCACCCTGAACCATTGTCCACACAACTACGCCACTTCCGCTGCCACCACCACCACTCGCTGGCACACTTCTGCCACCACCATCATCACCACCACACACCCCCACCAACACCATCACCAACACCAACACCGACAACATGATACTCAGCACACACAAATGACAACACACTACTACAACTGCTACCACCACTACTACCACTACTACTACTACCACTACTACAACTACTGCTGCTGCTATTACTGCTACAATAATAATAAAACTATTAGTAATAATAATAAAACTAATAATAATAATAATAACAATAATAATAATCATAATGATAATGATAATAATAATAATAACAACACCATACATACGTACACGTGACCCATCGTACATCTGGATGTCAACACATCATGCCACTAGCCCGTGATAAGACCTACGATATCTTATCTCTGTTATCAAGCAGACGAAGCCTCTCTGAGCTACGCAGGGCTCCGCTCACAACGATAACCTGATATCTTAACAAACCATTTCCGTCAGAGAGAGAGAGGGGGAAAAAAAAAGGCCTTTTAAATGACGGGTTGAAAATGGCCGGATCTCATCCGAACTTCGCGAGTTCATAACCAAAGTTTGGCGAAGAAGTTGACTAGCAGGCAAGCTGGCTGGCTCACACAGCACGTAGCGCCTCATATATATGTTTATATAACTCAAAACGAGGAAAATCTCTACTCACAAGACATGCCTCATGAAACAAGATTACGTAAATATACCTCATGAATGAAGTTCCAGTGAGAGGGGTCCCCACACCACGTTTTCTGTGGTACACCACAAACTTTATCAAATTTGGCCTCACACAGCAGGACCTGGGTTCGGTTCCCCCTTTACTGCCAGCACTGTCGACGGATGTATACCAACCATGTAAACCGTCGTGTTATCTATGTAAACTCCCACCAGCTATCCAAACACCACTCATACACACCCCTGCCCAATATCTGTCCATATCTATACACATCTTTCTGAATCCTCTTACCTTAACCTTACCTTAACCTAACCTTACCTTACCTTAACCTGGCCCTTACCTTGACTTGCTAGAGAACAAATAAGAGCCCCCACACCTGACCTCAGCCCCCACACCTGTCCTCAGCCCCCCCACACCTGTCCTCAGCCCCCACACCTGCCCTCGGCCCCCACACCTGCCCTCAGCCCCCACACCTGCCCTCAGCCCCCACACTGCCACAACACACCACAATCATGAACCACAAGTCATGACCAAACCTCATTCACATGACCTCCCTCCTTGCAATACCCATGACCAGGTCATGACCCTTCCCCTAACCCCTCACCAAACGCTTCATCCAGCAGTGTCCTCATCTTTAATCCATATATGTAAACATAATCAAATTTTCTCACTGGGAAAAAAAAAAACCAGTTTCTCCTTCAAATTAATCACCAAGTCCCTCAACCACTTGCCTCACCAAATGTTGCTTCCCTCCCTCCCTCCTCTCACAGAGCCAAGTATAAAAAGACCCATATATAATCTGGAGTGCCTAAAGGAGGGCACTTCCTTCCTCCAGTGTCTTTAAGATGACCCGAGTCCCTCCTCAACTATCTTGCCAGATGTCTCTCGTCTTTTCTCTCTTCCTTCTCCCCTTGTCTTTCACCACAGCAGGTCTCCAACCCCCCCCCCCCCCCAAGGCCTCTGGTCCACAGGCGAGAAGAGATGCTGAAATCAAGCTGGACCGCCTCCACCCCCACCCAAGGTTTCTCTGGGGTCAAACACACCTTTAAAAAGCTTTTATCTGGGGAGCCTTGATATTCAAAGACGGGCGGGATTCCAACCCACACACCCTAACTGGTGTCATAAATGGCGAAGGAATACTGCCTAACGCACTTATAACGCACTCCTCACCACACGAACGCACTTCACCACACGAACGCACTCCACCACACGAACGTACACTCCACCACACGAACGCACACTTCACCACACGAACGCACACTTCACCACACGAACGCACACTCCACCACACGAACGCACACTTCACCACACGAACGCGCACTCCACCACACGAACGTACACTTCACCACACGAACGCACACTCCACCACACGAACGCACACTTCACCACACGAACACACACTTCACCACACGAACGCACCTCTCGTTCATCATCATTACTATCCTAATCACTCGTTCACTGCTTATCATCCTTCATCTGGCCAATGAGCCTCATTTAACTGATCATTCCCGTTTAATATTAAGAACATACTAGGATCATACTAGGATCATACTCACAGTATAATAGACCGTATACCATCAGCCTCTGTCGGTCATACCTGTAATTAAGATAAATAATTCATCAGTACGAAACTTAATGACAATCACTGAATGTTTCGCATGTTATCAAAGTTCACCGTCACACACAAGGGTACTCGAATGTAAACGACATATTCTCAGTTAAATGACGAAGGTAAATTACCCAATCAAATTACTTTCTAAAGTAAAGGACGAACATTTTACTTGACATTAATCTCTTGTGCACGACCTTACTGACCTTCCCGTCAAGGGTCAGGTCAAAGGCCAGGCCATCATGGCCAAAGGTCGTACCGTCGTGCTCGAAGGTCGTACATTTATGCTAAAAGGTCGTACCGTCGGGCTCAAAGGGTTAACAGCCATGTGTATGTACAAAAAGTACATACCACAATATGACACACACACACACACACACACACACACACACACACACACACACGGGCAACCTCAGTGTTACATAAACGAAAACAGAAATAAACCCCACCCTATGTTTAACTCTGACTAAACCAAAATAAACCACTTACCCCCATAAAAACCAGACACTCCCCCTTCATGATAACACACCTTAATATTAAAGAAAATAAACACTAGATTCTGACACCACCAGATATACTTACGAAACGCAAATTACCTAATATATCTTCATTCCTTTCAACAATACAATATAGTTTCGTTACACACACACACACACACACACACACACACACATATATATATATATATATATATATATATATATATATATATATATATATATATATATATATATAAGGGAAGATCTTCATCGAGCAGCCAGCATCATACTCCAATACGCACCATAGTATATATCGCCCGTTTCAATCGCCTCAATATCCATATCCATTTACGCGCATCTATCTAGGTATTATTGCACTAGGAATATAAGACTATTACCAAGATTAACGACAGTATAACCCCCCCCCCCCATCTTACCCTGACCACCACGCAGCTTGCACAATTAATACCGAAATTGGTGGCGGGTAGTTGTAACGCTGGAGAACGTCATTCCGGCCCCAGGGTTTACTGCTCTCCCATGTTCTCTGTTATGCACTCGGGGGGTTTCCACGTCTCCATAACGTTTTCTTTTTTTTTTCTTGGTGGGAAATGTAATTTCTGCCATGGTTTCAGTCTTACTGGCATTTATGTACATCTTTTTATTTGGCCTTTATGTACATTTTTACTTGGCCTTTATGTACATTTTCTTATTAAGACGCTTCGCTATTCATTCTGTGTATGGCCAACTGTTTTCTATATACAGTGTTTCCCCGTTCTCTTTTTCTATGGCCACCTGTTCCACCTTCACCAGTTCTACGTAATGCAATGGGTACAGTGAAGAACTGTAACACTTACATGTGTATTACAGGGGCCTGAATTATGCAGATGAGTTGGGGATAATTAACTCTTGTGGGAGATTAACACATCTAGCTCTCTCTCTCTCTCTCTCTCTCTCTCTCTCTCTCTCTCTCTCTCTCTCTCTCTCTCTCTCTCTCTCTCTCTCTTCATAAATTTCAAAACAGCGTCGTAACTGATGTGCAAGATAGGAGAAGAAAATCATATCAATTACTTTGGAAAATCATGAGTGAGACCAGGCCACCATGTGAAGATTATGTATCTTGCAGGCCGCGGCCTCCAACAGCTGACTGAATCAAGAAAACCAACATGGCAGCTTGGTCCCAGACCCCAGCTGTGGCGGTAGAAGACCTCCCAGACCCCAGCTGTGGCGGTAGAAGACCTCCCAGACCCCAGCTGTGGGGGTAGAAGACCTCCCGGACCATCATAAGGTATACGTAAGATAAGGTGTGGTCCTAAACCCCAGCTGTGGGGGTAGAAGACCTCCTGGACCATCATAAGGTAGACGTAAGATAAGGTATGGTCCCAGACCCCAGCTGGGGAGGGGGATAGAAGACCTCCTAAACCATCGTCACTTATACGTAAGAGGCAGCAGCATGTCTGGCTGGGCTGGGCTGGGAGACTTGCGATAACTTGGATATTAATACCCTCTTCCCCTCGTTCCTCCCGCCACTTGGCTATGGCTCCCGCCCTACACGGTGGTGGCCCGGCACATCCTGTAGTCGAGTACGTGGCTGGGGTACCCAAGGGCGGGCAGCTGGGGGCTTCCCAGATGTTCCTAGTACCAGGTTCACGTAACAAGGCACTCACCAGTGAAGCACCCGTGGAGGAACACCTTCGAAAAGGTCAAACCCTCACGGTACTAAGGTGCTTGTGACCTTCCCTGCCTCCTACCACACCCCAGAGCCTTATATTGGTCTCAAAGACCTTCATCTGGGTCTATATAAGGCTCCCACATACCCCAAGACCTTCATCTGGGTCTATATAAGGCTCCCACATGCCCCAAGACCTTCATCTGGGTCTATATAAGGCTCCCACATGCCCCAAGACCTACATCTGGGTCTATATAAGGCTCCCACATGCCCCAAGACCTACATCTGGGTCTATATAAGGCTCCCACATGCCCCAAGACCTACATCTGGGTCTATATAAGGCTCCCACATGCCCCAAGACCTACATCTGGGTCTATATAAGGCTCCCACATGCCCCAAAATCTACCTGAAGGTCTGTAAGACCTCCCCCCCACCCTACACTCTGAGCTTTCTACAGTGCCTTCCCTGACAGCAAATGACCCCGACACGTCAACAACAGAAGACCCGTTGTGATCGACCCAAACACCATTCACACTATGCCCACGTCTAGACGCATCACCCAACATACTAACCTACATACACACACACACACACACACACACATACACACACACACACACACACACACACACACACACACACACACACACCACCGGAGTATACTTTCACGATGATGTACACATCCAACATACCTCGTCTACGACACATTTCATGAATAAGAAATAGACACAGCATGCCTATCGATGAGCTTATATAGGGAGAGAGCAGGGAGCAGTGGTAGGCCAGGGAGAGAGAGCATGGGAGAGTCGAGTGGGATGGTAATGGGAGGGATGTAACAGGAGGGAAAGATAATGGATGGGGATGAAATTGGTGGTGTATGGTGGTGAGTGAGACAGTGAGCCACACACTCACCCACCCACCCACTACAGCAGGAGACGTATGTGTGTGTGGGGGGGGGGGGAAATGGGTCTTCCCCTCATAACACTGTCTGGCTCCCCCCCCCCCTATGACCCATCCCTCCCAGACACAACCCGGATTTGCAGTAGCAAGTCCCGCCGACTGACTGCCTCCCACTCATCTCCACCACAACCAGTGCTACGCCACCCATCTCCACCAGAACCGGTTCCACCAGTGCCACGCCACCCATCTCCACCAGAACCGGTTCCACCAGTGCCACGCCACCCATCTCCACCACAACCGGTTCCACCAGTGCCAGCTGCTGAGCTGAGAGTGGTCATCCTAACCACGCTCCAAGGCCGTGATCTGAGCTGAGGTTGGCTCGAAGTCTCTGTACTCTCCCTCAGCTGAGAGCCATCCTCCTCAGCTCAGCCCCGGCGCTGAGAGGCGTCCATCCTGGCTCAGCCCCGGCGCTGAGAGGTTTCCGTCCTGGCTCAGCCCCGGCGCTGAGAAGCGTCCATCCTGCCTCAGCCCCGGCGCTGAGAGGCGTCCATCCTGGCTCAGCCCCGGCGCTGAGAGGCGTCCATCCTGGCTCAGCCCCGGCGCTGAGAGGCGTCCATCCTGGCTCAGCCCCGGCGCTGAGAGGCGTCCATCCTGCCTCAGCCCCGGCGCTGAGAGGCATGACAGTGTCCCTGGTGGTGGTGTTCCTCCTCGTCTCTTGCCTTTAATCAAGGCCAAGCCACTCCTCCAGGAAATCTCATTTCGCTCTCAGCTGCCGGGGCCTGCATGGTGGGGGGAGGGGGGGGAGACTTGAGGAGGGTCGTGTGGGGGGGTGAGGCAATCAAAGCACAGGTCGTGGTAGAAAGGGTTGTTAGTGAGGGTCAAGTGAGAGGTTAGAGGAGGGTCGTCTGGATGGGGGGGGGGGGGGTGGTACTAGAGGGGGTCGTGGGGTGGGGGTCGTGGGGGGTACTGGAAGTGGGTGAGGGGTGGGATCAAGGATGAGGGGGGGGGAGGGAGACGTATGAGAAGCTGTGCATAAATAGCTCGACGCTTCCCACGGCTGAGGCCGGAAGAGTGAGGGAGAGGGAGGAGGAGGGAGAGAGGGAGGCAGCTAAAGGAGCAGAGAGAGAGAGAGAGAGAGAGAGAGAGAGAGAGAGAGTCGAGAAGGTAGCAACCAATGAGAAGAGAGTCAGAGGAAAAACAAGAGCGCCACCCATCACGACCTCCCCATTCCCACACCACCCTCACCTCCCCATTCCCACACCACCCTCACCTCCCCATTCCCACACCACCCTCACCTCCCCATTCCAACACATCAACAACACTGCTACCCCCCCCCCCCCACACACAACTACCTGGCCCTTGGTAAACCTCTTGTACTTCTCACGTCGGCTCATGAATAATCCCCCATTAATCCCCCCCGCCCCCGCCCCCCCCCCCTCCTCAACACTGAGCAACACTCAGAACCTGAGCAAACTTCCGGCATGAGCAGCTGCCCCCCCCCCCCCACCAGCGACTCCACACATCCCATTTTCTATCGCACTGTCTATTACCTCTCTACGTCAGGCAACACTCGACCTCCACGGCAACACCTCTCGAGAGCAACACATAAAAGGCGATTATCATCATCTTTCCCCCCCCCCAACCTGAGCATATATTCGTATGCAAATGTCTTCACTTTTTCATTCTAAACAAGATTAACTTAATCCTAGTCGTGCTTATCATAGCTTTTATTTTTCAGAAATCTCTGGCGAAGGTAAATAGTACGACTGGAAACGATGGAATACTTAAATAACACAAGAAGAGAAAGAGAAAAACAAGAACATTATTTTCCATTTCCCCCATTTTTTTGTCAAATCATAATTGATAAACAAATACACGTAAACAGAGGTCAGAACATCTGTTGTTTGCTTGCGTGGTGTAGTGGGATAGCGTTGCTGACCATGAACTCACCACCAGTCTGGGATCGATCTCCGGCCCAGGTTGGTGGCGCACAGCTGACCCAGCTGTTCATCCTTCCACCGATAAACGAGTACCATTCTCGGTTGATGGACGTAGAAAAAGAAACAAAAAATACGACCTTCGGTCACTGGAAGAACAAATACAACAATAACATGGCTGGCGCTGAGCAAGCCCACTCTTAGTAACCTAAAAAATTACCCACGTAAAACCTAACCTAACCAGAACACACAGCTGTGTCCATTCCTCTTGCCCAACGCCGAGCAATTAAGACTCATCAAATGACCTTAATCAACCTCGTGCAATTAGCATCATCCTGTTGGCCCAGTGCAACCTAATCCAGGGGTCAGATGTATCCAGGTTACACCCCTCCCCACACAGGTCACCTCACCAGGAGCAACACACACGACCTCCACCTGCCCAACACACACAAGACAACCAACCCCCTCCCCCGTGTGACCTCCACCTGACCTGACCTTCAATCCCTCAGTCTCGACTCTCTAGGTCAGATGGGAATGACGCCCGACCCCCCCCCCCCCCCCTCCCTTCCCAACACTCACGCACTTGCTGACCTCGTCAGCTGGGAACATACCGACTGTAGTGCGCATGCGTCACACACACAACACACACACACACACACACACACACACACGAGGTCCTTTCCCAAGCGGAGGCACACTGTGAACACGTGAACTGTGAGAACATAAAGAACAACGAGGTTGAATTAGACGGTGGCTCGATGAATCACGGTGTTGAGGCTTCATGAAACTGTGACCAGAGGTTTCGTACAACTGTTATTACAGTTCATGTGAGAAGTGGTTCAAGGCTTCAGTGGGAAGGAGATCAGGGTTCAGGTGACAAGAGAGTCGAGGCTTCACTGGCAAGTGGTTCAGGGTTCATGAGACAACGGATTTGAGGACTTCACAGGAAAGAGGTTCAGGGTTCATGAGGCAAGTGAATCGAGGCTTCACTAGAAAATGGTTCAGCGTTCAATATACAGAGTGAGGGTGTTTGTGGTCTTCGAACTGTCTCGAACACACCTGAAGACGTGTTCGAGATTCTTCGTTAGTGGTCCTAGTCGTGGACAGACCTACAACCTAACCTAAC